>NW_028248505.1:0-256678 GCF_964263255.1 Lissotriton vulgaris | reverse complement strand
GAATTTAAACATCATGGAGGCCATAGATGAATTGGGATTGTGCTGATTTTTCTGTGTTTTTCGATTTTTTTTTTTGTAAAATTTTGTGTTTTTCGATTTTTGACCTGTTGTTGGGGCCTTGACCAGGGGTAGTGAGTGGTGCATGGGGCCTAGTCTTTCTGTGGGCTGTCTTGAATTTAAACATCATGGATGGAATGGGATTGTGCTGATTTTGCAGTGTTTTTCGATTTTTGGGGGTGTTCATGGGGAGGGACATGCCATGTGGCTGGTGGCCATTTTGAGTGCAGCTACAGGCACTTGCCATGTGCTGGCAGGCAAGTGGCCATTTTGAATGCAGGCTTTGTTGTTAGGCCTCCAACCATTTTCCCTACTTTTCAACCTTTATTTATGCCAGGGGTAGTGAGTCTTGCATGGGCCTAGTATTTCTGTGGGTTGTCTTGAATTTAAACATCATGGAGGCCATAGATGAATTGGGATTGTGCTGATTTTTCTGTGTTTTTCGATTTTTTTTTTTTGTAAAATTTTGTGTTTTTCGATTTTTGACCTGTTGTTGGGGCCTTGACCAGGGGTAGTGAGTGGTGCATGGGGCCTAGTCTTTCTGTGGGCTGTCTTGAATTTAAACATCATGGATGGAATGGGATTGTGCTGATTTTGCAGTGTTTTTCGATTTTTGGGGGTGTTCATGGGGAGGGACATGCCATGTGGCTGGTGGCCATTTTGAGTGCAGCTACAGGCACTTGCCATGTGCTGGCAGGCAAGTGGCCATTTTGAATGCAGGCTTTGTTGTTAGGCCTCCAACCATTTTCCCTACTTTTCAACCTTTATTTATGCCAGGGGTAGTGAGTCTTGCATGGGCCTAGTATTTCTGTGGGTTGTCTTGAATTTAAACATCATGGAGGCCATAGATGAATTGGGATTGTGCTGATTTTTCTGTGTTTTTCGATTTTTTTTTTTTGTAAAATTTTGTGTTTTTCGATTTTTGACCTGTTGTTGGGGCCTTGACCAGGGGTAGTGAGTGGTGCATGGGGCCTAGTCTTTCTGTGGGCTGTCTTGAATTTAAACATCATGGATGGAATGGGATTGTGCTGATTTTGCAGTGTTTTTCGATTTTTGGGGGTGTTCATGGGGAGGGACATGCCATGTGGCTGGTGGCCATTTTGAGTGCAGCTACAGGCACTGGCCATGTGCTGGCAGGCAAGTGGCCATTTTGAATGCAGGCTTTGTTGTTAGGCCTCCAACCATTTTGCCTACTTTTCAACCTTTATTTATGCCCAGGGGTAGTGAGTCTTGCATGGGCCTAGTCTTTCTGTGGGTTGTCTTGAATTTAAACATTATGGAGGGCATGGATGGATTGGGATTGTGCTGATTTTGCAGTGTTTTTCGATTTTTTTGTGCTCTATAACTGAACTGATGTTCCTCTGTCTTCCATTTTTTTTAGGTGCACAAGACTCAAGAGAACCACCAGTGCCAGGAAGAAGTCCTGCAGCGGTGTGTGTGTGCAGCATAACGTCACGCGACGTCACGTCTGGCCTCAGACAACTCTACAATTCGTGCAACTGCGGCCTGCTGTCTGACCTGCTCTGAAGAAGATGGCCCCAAAGAAACTTCTCCGTAGCTCCTCTAGCAAGAAAGTTGCTAGTAAGGAGCAGAAGAAGCAAGTTACCAAGGAGGCTGGTGTGCCACCCACCACTTTTTTTGGGAGCAAAAAAAAAAGTACGCCTGCAGCAGCAGGATCTGCTGGGGACCAACCTGAGAGCAGCACCCCTGCTCCATTGGGTTCAGTGCCTCCACCACCACGCCAACTTAAGTCAAAGCCCTTGAGTGCTTCAGAGGCAGTCAGTGTACTTCTCCAATCACCATCGACCAGTGATGTTGGCTCATCGCAAGAAAGTAGCAGCAATGTCCCTGAATCAACACAGGTTGTTGTAACTCATCTGACAAGTGTTGAACAACCACAGCCGCAACAACAACACCATGTGCAAGTACACGCCCAAGTACATGTGGAAGGAGAGGCAGCAAAAGGAGATGCGCAAGCAAAGGTGCATGGACGTTCACAAGTGCCCACAATAGTTGTTCCTCCCGAAGTAGGGGCACATTTGGAAATCGACAATGAAGCTGAGGTATCATTGGAAGCCACTCCTCCTGATGATCATTCATTGTCTTCCACATCCCTAGCAAGGAAAAGATCAAGGGGGGTGTCTACATCTTCTTCAAGCCCACCTCGTTCTGGTGCAAGTGATCTGTCTTGGGAACCACGACAACTGCGGTCTGACAGTGAGGCAGAGGCACACCATGATCTGCCACCGGTACCTAAGCGTAAAAGGAAGGTCGTCCAAAAACTCAAACCTATGGAGTGTGATGAGGCTCAACAAGAAGTGACAGATACTGCTGGTGATGAAGCCTCTCACGATGACGACGAGGCAGTCATCACAAAGGTCACTGCAGCCCCACCGGGCATGCAGCAAAGAGACATTTTGACCCTATCCCGAGAAGCTGCTGAGCGTGATGATGATGTCGGCGAGGAGGCAATGGAAATGGAATCATTAGATTTGGAGTTAAGTAGTACACCAAAACCTACCGCTTCCATATTTCTTCCTCGCAAGAAGGTACCCACCTCGTCCTCGACCTCAATTCGTGGTGGTGAAAGTGCAAAACGTACTGAAGTTCGGCAATCCACATCCTCCACTTCATCTGTCATTAGCAGCAGGACCACCACCACCAGTATCGCCGCCTCCTCCGGCCCCCGAAGACATTTCAAGTCTCCAGTTTGGGACTTCTTTAGTGTTTGCCCAAAAAAGGAAAACGTAGCCATTTGTAGCCTTTGTAAGCTTCGATATAGTCGTGGTAAGCTTGGTTCTAACTATGGTACCGGAGGCCAGAGAGGTCATCTTGAGAGAAGGCACCCTGTCGAATGGTTTCCGCACCTAGAGGCGGTCAAGAAAGCCGGAATTGCACGTAATGAAAACGTTGATTTGTCATCTGCTGATGACGAGGAGGTAGAAGAAGACGATTCAAACACTTCACTTACACCCAGTTCCCATGTCAGCAGCACACCCCATGGGAGCCACACTAAGAGTGTGGGAGAGAGTGAGACATCAATGCGGAAAAGTTCATCAGCGAGCGTAACTGGGTCGAAGAGATCATCATCATCCCGTAAATCATTGGTCCAGGGCAACATTAAAAAGATGTTGTTTACAGAAGCGCAATATGAACGCAACCACCCAATGACCCGTCTGTATAACACTAAGCTGGCTAAAATGCTAGCTCTGGACCTTCTCCCTTTTTCTTTTGTAGAAGGGGTTGGTTTTCTAGAATTAGTGACAGTGCTCTGCCCTAAATGGAAGGTTCCTAGCCGGTTCTATTTTGCCCGAGTTGCGGTTCCAGCACTACATGAAGATGTTCTGAAGTTGATTGGGGCAGCTTTGGAGAAGAGTGCTGTTCACACTATACATCTGACAACAGACATGTGGACCAGTGGCGCAGGCGCTGATTACATGTGCATCACTGCACACTGGGTCTCTTTTTCAGGGGCTAAAGCAAAGCTAAACTCAGGTGTTGACACTAACATTGTTTTTAAAGGTGCTCGGAAACATGCAACACTAGCCATGTTTGGTTTGGAGAAACGTCACACAGCAGAAAACATTTTGGATGTCTTTAACACAAAGGTCCTTAACTGTCTGTCCCCACTAAAACGCAAGGTTGGTTATGTTTCCACAGACAATGGCTCCAATATAGTTAAGGCCATGAGGGACGGTTACTATTTCAGAGTGCCGTGTTTGGCGCACTGTATAAACCTGGTTGTCCAAAAATTCTTGGGTAATAAACGCAGTGCAGCGTACAGTGTATTGGACAACTGCCGAAAAATTTGCAAGCATTTCAGGCATTCTTTTAAGGCCCGCAAGCAGCTGAGGAGCATGCTATATCAAAGTCAAATGCCAGTGAAAGCACTCATCCAGGAGGTGGTAACACGTTGGAACTCAACCTTCTACATGCTTGAGCGTCTGTATGAGCAGTATACGCAACTCGATCAATTTTTCTTGAAAGAGGGTATAGAGGAGCTGAGGATGGGTGGGCCGCAATGGAACATAGTTGAAAGCCTAACACGCATGCTTCGTCCTTTTGAGGTCTTCACACGTGCAGTCAGCAAGGAGGACTCTAATTTGGGAAAAGCTATCCCATTGTTGTACATGCTGGAGGACCAACTGAAGGAGGTGTGTTCTGTGTTTCGAAAAGATGACAAAAAGAAAGACTCTTTGCTTCTGGCTGAGACATTATTAGAGCTCCTACAAGGTGATGAACGTCTTCAAAAGATCCACTCAGAACAGCATTACATTTGTGCTACTATTCTGGATCCACGCTACAAAAAGGCGCTGGCAGGCAGAGCATTCTTTCCTTTTGCTGATGAAGATGTTACAAAGTACAAACGTTGGCTAGCCTTGTCAGCCAAGAAGTTTGAAACAGAACGGCTGGAAATTGAAGGAAATGGCAGTACATCAGCAGGCCATCCCCAGTCAAAACAATCCACTTCTGCACCTGTGGCTGTGGCACAAGTGACCTCTCAGCCGTTAAAGACACCGGCAACCGCATCATCTGCACGAAAGGCAGCAGAAACATTGGAGGCTGAAGAGGATTGGCTAGCTCTGCGTGGGTTTGGTTCTCAAAAGGCCAGAGGCACAGCAAGAGCTACGCAAAGTGGAGGAACCTTGGAGGAGGACCTTGAGTCGATGGTGAAGGACTATCTGAATGACTCCACAGAGGTCTATGTTAATTCTGACCCATTGGCGTATTGGCATGGGAAAAAAGAATTGTGGCCACAGCTCACCAACCTGGCTTTAAACTACTTGTCTTGCCCACTCGCAAGTGTGTCTTCTGAACGGGTTTTCAGTGCGGCTGGTGGGATTGTAACTCCCAAACGGAGCCGCCTCTCGCCCAAAAATGTGGAGAGGTTAACAATGATCAAGATGAATCAGCACCTCATACCACCAGATATAAGAGTACGAGAGAGCGTGCCGGATGAAGAGGAGGTGGCCAGCACCATAGATGAGGGAATTTCTACTCTGTCAGGTGGCACTGACCTCACCCGGGCTGAATTCGCAGAGTATGATGACGAAGCCTTATTCTTATTCCTGGACCGTGATTCCGACTTCGAGCCCTGAAAATGAGACAACGAATCAATAACTTTCTTTTTCATCCTTATTCACTTTTATTCCTGTGTGTCTGTCTTTCTTTGTTGTGCACAGTTAATATAATTCAAACTTTAATCAGATAATCACAAAGACAAGCCCATCAGCAGAACTGTCTTCACTTGTTTGCTAATTTATTTGAAGGTGCCGCAGTCTGCATTCCTCAGGTTCACAAGTTCAGAAGAACATGCTCCTCTATCCTCCTCCTCCAGACTCCTATTTCCATCAAAGCAGAGGGCTGGTTTACGCCCAATGAAGAAAGACTCAGCACTTGTGGGGGTGTTGTTCTACCTCTTTGCAGGTGAGTTGACGGGTCTGGGGCCATTGCTGGGAAGCACTAAAAGTGGTTTGTGCCAAATCCGAGGCGGAAATTTTTTTGTGTTTTTGATGACTTGCTTGCCTTTGAGGTGCTCTTAGGGGGGGTTCCGTCTGTTTGTGGGTGAGTTTCATGGTCTGAGAGCATTGCTGGGACACTCTAATCTTGATTGCATTTGCTTTTCAGGAAATCCGTCGTGCCAACCCCGACTTATGGCCCAGCTACGCAGCGCGTTTGGACCGAAGGCCCAGAAATATTGCAAGTATGAGAGTTTGCTTTTGGCCTGTTTGGGGGTGTTATACTTCTTGGCGGGTGGGTTGCCGGGTCTTGGGGCATTCCTGGGAAGGTCTAATACCGGGTAGAAGTGGTTGGGACTAAATCCAGGCCGATTTTTTTTTGGGCTATTTCTGACATTTTGCTCTATGTAGCGTTTTCGGGGGCCTGTTTGGGGGGCTTCCTGGTGTTTGCGGGTGAGTTTCGTGGTCTGGGAGCACTGCTGGGACACTCTAATCTTGATTGCATTTGCTTTTCAGGAAATCCGTCGTGCCAACCCCGACTTATGGCCCAGCTACGCAGCGCGTTTGGACCGAAGGCCCAGAAATATTGCAAGTATGAGAGTTTGCTTTTGGCCTGTTTGGGGGTGTTATACTTCTTGGCGGGTGGGTTGCCGGGTCTTGGGGCATTCCTGGGAAGGTCTAATACCGGGTAGAAGTGGTTGGGACTAAATCCAGGCCGATTTTTTTTTGGGCTATTTCTGACATTTTGCTCTATGTAGCGTTTTCGGGGGCCTGTTTGGGGGGCTTCCTGGTGTTTGCGGGTGAGTTTCGTGGTCTGGGAGCACTGCTGGGACACTCTAATCTTGATTGCATTTGCTTTTCAGGAAATCCGTCGTGCCAACCCCGACTTATGGCCCAGCTACGCAGCGCGTTTGGACCGAAGGCCCAGAAATATTGCAAGTATGAGAGTTTGCTTTTGGCCTGTTTGGGGGTGTTATACTTCTTGGCGGGTGGGTTGCCGGGTCTTGGGGCATTCCTGGGAAGGTCTAATACCGGGTAGAAGTGGTTGGGACTAAATCCAGGCCGATTTTTTTTTGGGCTATTTCTGACATTTTGCTCTATGTAGCGTTTTCGGGGCCTGTTTGGGGGGCTTCCTGGTGTTTCTGGGTGAGTTTCGTGGTCTGGGAGCACTGCTGGGACACTCTAATCTTGATTGCATTTGCTTTTCAGGAAATCCGTCGTGCCAACCCCGACTTATGGCCCAGCTACGCAGCGCGTTTGGACCGAAGGCCCAGAAATATTGCAAGTATGAGATTTTGCTTTTGGCCTGTTTGGGGGTGTTATGCTTCTTGGCGGGTGGGTTGCCGGGTCTTGGGGCATTCCTGGGAAGGTCTAATACCGGGTAGAAGTGGTTGGGACTAAATCCAGGCCGATTTTTTTTTGGGCTATTTCTGACATTTTGCTCTATGTAGCGTTTTCGGGGGCCTGTTTGGGGGGCTTCCTGGTGTTTGCGGGTGAGTTTCGTGGTCTGGGAGCACTGCTGGGACACTCTAATCTTGATTGCATTTGCTTTTCAGGAAATCCGTCGTGCCAACCCCGACTTATGGCCTAGCTACGCAGCGCGTTTGGACCGAAGGCCCAGAAATATTGCAAGTATGAGATTTTGCTTTTGGCCTGTTTGGGGGTGTTATGCTTCTTGGCGGGTGGGTTGCCGGGTCTTGGGGCATTCCTGGGAAGGTCTAATACCGGGTAGAAGTGGTTGGGACAAAATCCAGGCCGATTTTTTTTTGGGCTATTTCTGACATTTTGCTCTATGTAGCGTTTTCGGGGGCCTGTTTGGGGGGCTTCCTGGTGTTTGCGGGTGAGTTTCGTGGTGTGGGAGCACTGCTGGCTATATATACTTTACTTTGCAAGAGGTTTGAAGCAAATCCATGGTGGCTGAGGGGACTTAGGGCCTAGCTGCAGAGCGCGCGCGGAGTGATTTGGGAAATTTGTGAAAAAGTGACTAAGTCCCCATTTTTGTACTTTTGCTCTTTGGCTGTTTGGGGGTCTTCTACTCGTTTTCTCCTGGGTTGACGGCTCTGGGGCCATTGCTGGGAAGCTCTAATACCGGATAAAAGTGTTTTGGACCAAATCCCAGGCGGAATTTTTTTTGTGTTTTTGATGACTTGCTTGCCTTTGAGGTGCTCTTAGGGGGGGTTCCGTCTGTTTGCGGGTGAGTTTCGTGGTCTGGGAGCACTGCTGGGACACTCTAATCTTGATTGCATTTGCTTTTCAGGAAATCCGTCGTGCCAACCCCGACTTATGGCCTAGCTACGCAGCGCGTTTGGACCGAAGGCCCAGAAATATTGCAAGTATGAGATTTTGCTTTTGGCCTGTTTGGGGGTGTTACGCTTCTTGGCGGGTGGGTTGCCGGGTCTTGGGGCATTCCTGGGAAGGTCTAATACCGGGTAGAAGTGGTTGGGACAAAATCCGCGCGGAAAAGCCTTTAGTTTTGGCACTTTTTGTAACTTAGGGTTCGTTAGGGTTAGCCCTAGCAGCAGGATTGCATGTGTTTCGGGGTGTTCTAGATTTTTCAAACTGAGTTCTGGGGTCTTAGAGCACTCGTGAGAATGTGTAATTTTGGTTGCAAGTCATTTGAAGAAAATCCATGGTGGGAAAGGGGGGATTTGGCATAGTTAAAGAAAGCCTTTGCCACTATTCTTAACTTAGGGTTCGTTAGGGTTAGCAGTATTTCTATTGCATGTGTTTGAGTGGGGGGGATTTCGAGTCTTGGAGCGATGCTGGCTATGGCTACTTTTGCTTGGTTGCTTGCAAGTGGTTTGAATGCAATCCACGGTGGGTAATGGGTAATTAGGGTACTTCGGCCTACTTTTACTTTCAAAGTAAGTTTTGTCACCAGTTTTCTGCTAGGCCTCGTTTTTTGAGATTTGATTGGGGGTCTTCTACATTTTTGCGACTGGCTTTAGTAAGGGTCTGGGTGGAAGCACTGCTAGGAAGATCTAATTTTGTTCTAAAACACAGTTTACAGTACACCTAGCTTGAGGGGCAAGATCCGATACATTAATTTGCCCATACATCCTTCAAAAGGTGACTCAGAGTACGCACTTTCAAAAACATTGTACTGTCTACTAGGAAAAACAAATTGTGACTTTTTGCACTCCACAGCCTACATGCCTTATATTTATTTATCAGTGGTGTTGTAATATTATATCACTTCCTGTTTTTCGTTGAATAATTACAGGCCGGGTTTCAGTCTCTGCAATGGGGAAAAAAGGATGGAGTCAGGCTTCACAGTAGCGAGCCACAATTCAGCATCAGGCAGGCAGTGGACAGGGTGTCTTCTGGTGACCAACATCGATGGACGAAGCGTCGGCTGCAATGGAGGAGTGCCGCTAATAGGAGGATTTTTTTTCTGCGGGCAACTTACTTACCACTTCCAACAGGACCACTACAACCACATAGATACAGTATCCCTTGCCTTTTTCTCTGACTGTGACTGCATTTCTTGGCTCTCTCTCTGCTTCTACATTGATCCCTTAACACATCACTTAGTCCACTCCACTATCACATCTGCACCACACATAGTCATTTGTAAGTGCTCCTACGTAATTCGCAAGTCGCAGCACGCCCCAGGCCGTAGAGGACTGGGATGGCCCCAATGATGAAGCATGTCACCAAGGGGCAACCCTGGTGAGTGAGGGGACACCTAGAAAAAAAGCAATTTCTCCTTTTCTATCTACTATACCTTCTGTCAGGTTACGCAGCCCCTAAGCGCCTACCGTACTATGAAACTACATTTCCCATGAGTAGGCGGGAGACTTGCAGACTATTTAGTGAGACTATATGAGAGTACCCTTGTATGTTAGGACAGCACTTCACTGATGCCTGTCTTGTCTTCTGTTACAGGTATCCTTTCCCTGCTGACCCTACCTTTACCCATCCCACATTTTTTATTTTAGTTTGTTATTTTTCTCCCCCGCCTAATGCCTCGAACACCCTGTGTTTACACTTCTGGGTGTTGGTGACATTTGGAAGTGGAACCATATTTGCATCGACTGGATCACGGGGAGTAAACCTGACACCTTCCAGACCAACCCCATTGAGTGTTGTTGTGAATGGATTTATAGTGACCAGCAAGGCTCTCAGGTATCTGGCTACAGAGACCTTATGTTGAATATAGTTATCAATATTTCCACCCACGCCCTGTACTGTCGCATTCTTTCTTCCACAGTTGTCGAAAGTACTAATTACTTTTAACTGACATGCATGCAGTTACAGTAGTGTATGCACTTTCAAAGATTGATGGATAGGTTTGTACCCAAAGATTTGTTTATGTTCACAATTGTTCGTCCATGCTGTGCTACTTTTTCTTGTCTCCCAAAACCTTTCCCAAAAACCCCCGTACCCATCCATTTTTCAAACCCTAACCCTCTTCCCCCGGGCTGTGTGGTTTTGATTGATGTGTGACTAAATTACAGCAATAAATCCACACACTTGCTGGGGAGGATAAGGTGATAGCAACAGGCTGGTGAAGAAATCCGATGATATATTCTTACTCTGCTTGACAAAGACCCATGGCTAATGTCAAAGAACTTCAACCGAATTAGTTATACTTTAACATTTGTTAGGCTACAACGTGGCACTGTTCTAGTGTACTTCTGTCACCTGCTATATTCTGTATTGTACCTTTGTATTGCTCAGGAGCACAAACCAGATTTCATTTTCTTTTTTTCATAGGCAAGCAACTGCCACTGTGTCACACCACTAGTACCACCGCTATGAGGAAATTTTATCCGCCCAGGATTGCCAACCTTATTTGCTGTTTCCCGTGGAGCCAGCCCTGGGCCTAGCCCTACTTGCAAACAGAAATTACAGGTAAGATAGGCGTTTGGTTGGAGGTAGTATAATGGAGTATTAGGAGAGACGAGAGATTTGATTGACGGTAGTACTACTAAAGTCCTAGGACTATTCAGGAAAACAAACTTACTGTTATGTTAAACCCCCACCCACCAGACTCAAAAGCAGTAAAAAACAGGTATGGTCAGATAAAGTTTCAAAAAGTATATTTTTATAGCCCTAACAAAAGAATCTCCCGCAAGACCCTCCCTAACCCCAACGATTGTCCTTCAAAAGTCCCCAAAAATCACAACTCCCAATTCCCACCCCCCAAAAGTCTCTAAAAAAGGGGCAAGGGACACTATGGCAGGGTGCTGTTGGAATTAGCAGCCAGGGCATCATGCTCCTTGCGGAGGGTGGCAAGTTCGAAGCGGAGGCCCTCCACCACGTTCTTATAATTATGGACCTCCTGCTCCAGGTAGGACAGTCTGAGGGATAAGCGGCGCCGGTGTGCCTTGCAATTCCTGTGAGGGGCAGCTGCTTTCTTTGCTGCTGGGCGGTGGCGTTTGGCTTTGGTAGCCCGGCTCCGTACCGCTGGAGCACTGCGCTGGCTGGCAGCCCGCACGGAGGAGGAGGCAGCTGTCCCAGTGGACGTTGTTGTTGTTCCAGACTGCGTCTCCTCCTCCTCCAGGGCCACCAGCCGCCGATATTCAGCAACAGTGGCATCCAGCCTCCGTTGCCGGGCCATTCGAGCCTGCTCCTTCCTCCTTGATGGTGTCTTGGATTTGGAAGGAGCAACTACATGAAAAAAGAAAGACATAGTCTGTAACCAATGCTCCTTAAGATTAACACAAAATGATTGAGCAGAAAGTTGTCACAGTACAAGTAGCAAATTGAAAGCACAGTGCATAACTATTGAGGACAGTATCTATGTAACCTCCGACTTCTTCATCCTTGCTCTAACATTAGTGGGAGTTTAAGGAACAAATTCTACGAGCACTATGGACTTCTATTACAGTCGACTATGACAGTACACCACTCTTATTCTTCTTCTTCTCTCTTGTTTAGGACAATTGGTACGTTATCTTATGCAAGCCGGCATAATGCCAGCGCAGTGAACTTGCACCCGAGAAAAACAGACGCACACCATGGTGAGTGAGACAGACTTGCGTTACTGTACCGGTCCAGTACATGCAGGTGGTGAAGCTCTTACTTTTCTATTACGGGTGGCACTGAGAATACTCTGTTAAAAGGGCTACTGCTTAATTAATTTAGCTTTCACCCTACAGTGCAAATGAGTATTAGAAAAGGAAAATGAAGAAGCTAAATTATCTGATTATCTATCACTTCACATGGGATGTATTTGATGACATATGGGATGACTTTAGGTGCTTTGCTTATTATTGAGTGAACAGTGATACCCCCACACATGAATGACGTACTACTACTAAACTAAAGTTATTAAGGGAGGTAGGGAGTGCCCACCGTAATAACTGGATATATGCTGTGCTTGCAGTTGCAATACAAACTACTGCTACTATTCATGGTAGTCTTTGGACAACGTTACAACTTCTTTTCCTTGCCTTTCCTACACTGGAACGGACGTGCGGGTGCGGTGTTACATGCTCTTCAAAGTAACACTTAGTTCATCCAGTGACCGTCTACTCTCTCTAGATTCACATATGCTATCTAAGAGTCAGATAGTACCATGAATGATCCAGGCATCCATCCATTCAAAGTATATTGCACACATACAGTTTCTGTCTCACCCACCCAGGCTGTTCTCCTTCCACCCATCCTTGCTTCATCATTCACCCAGCCATGCACCATACCATTTTCTTACCTTCCCAGCCACCTCGGGGACCAAGCAAACACATATCATTCTTCTTTGCCAGTCATCATTACATTTCTCGTGCTTCCACACTTACTTACACCCTTCTTTCGCTTTTCGTTCATCCCATCCATCAAGTTCACCTCAGATCTGATTGGGATTCTTCTCGCCAAAAACTTCACAGCTAAGTCGAAGTACATTTAGAGGAGGCTACTACCTGCTTTTTTTATAATACACCCGTGCAGAAAGCACACTCTGCAGTCTTCAATCTCAATGACTAAGGAATGTATAGCTTACCTCTGCCCGCCACCACCGTGTGAACCCTCACAGGCATGTCCTTTTCCGGCACTTGCACCGCCTCCTCCCCAGAGTTGTCCTCCTCGTCCAATGCCACCACCTCCGCGCTGGCCCCGTCTCCAGATGTTCCACCTACAAAGTACATTTAATAATGTTAGAATACACCACTCACTACTATATAATATTTGGTCTAGGAGGAAGAAAGAAATGTGAAAAAAGTGTACAATTTAATAATTTTTGACTGTCTACTCTAGAGTAAAAAGGTCCCTTTTTCCAGGGAAGGCTGTTGTCTTGCTGCACTTTTTGGCACAACTGATGAATGTTTGCTTTTTACTTTTTAACACGCACCACTTTTTCTCCTAACAGACAGAACCTTGACTTCTAAGAACACGAGCAGGATCAAGTTCAAACCAGGTGAGAGCTCGGCTCGACCACAAGAAATGTGTCCAATTAATCGTCAGCACTAAGCACTTTTCCATTTTCAGTTACACGTTCACTTTTATGACAAACTTGAATTTAATAAATGTGTTTACTTTTAATAAAGCTTTTAAACTTAAATAGAGTCTGTGGTTTTTGGTCATCCAGACTAGAGTGGATGAGCTAAAGGTTTTCGAATTTTTGCAAGCATGAGTCCGTGCCTCTGCCATCGGTGACTTTGGGAGCTAAATGACTCTGCCACACTATCTAGTCAGTAAGGAGATTGGGGCCGGGGTTCAACTACAAAGTCTGTTATCACTGAGGTATGTGGAAAGTCTAACAGTTACAGCACCTATTATAATTGATAAGCTAAGCGATGCATTATTTAGTGTCCATAGTTCTGTTTGTGCAGATTTGTCCCTGCAACAGTAGTAGAATGGATTGTCCTATCCAAACCAAAAGTAAAGTAGTATCTTATTATTTCTTGGTGGTGGTCATTCACCTTTTTATTGTTGGCAATGGTCAAAGCATAAACATTTAGAATACTTGAAAAGACAATATGGACAATCCCAGAGGACTACACTCAGTGCATAGAGCTATTGCTGACTAGAATGGGAGTCCAATGGAAATGCCAAATGTGCAATCTTAGTTAGCTACACAGACAGACTAATAAGAATAATCTAGTAATACCACACGGAGTCATAGGGATAAGAATTTAGATCCTGTCTACAAGAAGATCAAAGACGATTTAGAAAAAATCGAATGAGGAACGCTAGGAAAAAATAAGTACTCTATATTAAAATTAAAACTTACTGGGGCCAGCAAAGGAGCCCTCGACTGCCCGGTCCTGGCCTGCATCGACAACAGCACCCTCCTCCTCCTCCTCCTGTGTCCTCCTCTTGCCCCTGGGGGAAGCTGATGTACAACATGAAAGAAAGAAAAACAGAAAACATGGATGATATTTATTTCTCAACCAAATCAAACATTTAAAAAAGAACTAACAAAGTAACAAAATATTTTTGCGAAATAGCAAATAGGGAACGACTCCACGGGATATATTATTGACCAATCTCATGTGGTCGACTACGTCATTACTTTAGTATTGCTTGATTTGCGGACCGTCGAATTGGAAACTACCCTATGTAACTCACTAAACAAAGTACTAAAAAGGTTTGCCTAGGATTGGCAGGCAGCAGTCCGCAGCACGCAAAGTGACAGCCAAAGTCCATTGTGATTGAAGATCAGCGACAACACTAAAGTTTCCTACTACATTCACCAGTCATTAAAATACTCAAACTATTAATCCACCACCACTATTTCTTCTTATCGCCATGTGTACAAAGGAAGGACTGGACTTGAGTCTGTAGGGGCTGATTTATAAGGCCCTTGCGGCTCTTTTGCTCCATTGTTGCGTGACTTTTGTGACGCAGCGACAGCACATAAGAGGCGCAATGGTGCGGCGTATATTAACAACGTGACGCATCTGGGAGATGCATCACGTTGTAAAGCCCTGCGCCAATAGGGGTGTTCCGGCGCAAGGGAGGGCGTTCCTGCGCAGGAACGCATCCTAAAAGTGGCTGAGGGAAATCTACAAGATTTCAATCAGTCACTTTGAGGACAATGATGCGTGACTCAAACCCTGCGCCTGCTTGAAGCAGACGTACGGCTTGACGCAGCATTGGGGAGATAGGGCACCCCAGAGAATTGATGGAGCTGCACCATCGTTGCGACGCAACTCCAGCAATGCGCCACCTTTACGGCACAGATGCGTAACGCTTTGGTGACGTTTTGGGCCCATGGCGCGCCGCATTGTAATACGGCGCACCATGGGTGATGGTGGCGTGACGCACAATTACTGGCGCATCCCTGCAACTTTGCAGGGATGCGCCGGTAATTAAAAATCTGAACCTTAGTGTGTAGCATTGCGCAGTTCTTTCAACTACACTCATACATAATTTCACAGGCCAATGAAATGAACACAAAATCTAAAACAAATAAGCATAGTAGCAACACTACTGAGAAGGAGAGCAGTGTACCTGAAATGCACAGAAGATTTTGAAATAAAATGTACCTACAATGTAATGAGCAGCATTATTGCTCTTGTAAAAAAAACAAAAATTTGCAATATAATAACACAGCAGGAGAAAACATAGTAGTAAAGACATAGCTACTACTACTCACCAAGCCCGGGGATCTCAAGGCCAAGGAGGTCGAGCAGATCTCGCTCACGGGTCAGGACATCCGTCCAGCGGTGGGTGGCCTGGTTGTAGGTGCGCCAGACCCGAGAGTGGTGGTAAATGGCCTGGCACACCTTCTCCCACCGCTTCCGGCGCTCCCGGGCCCCGTACCCGGCACTGATCTTGCCGCCTCCCATGATGGTCCTGGGGAGGCGGCGCTGAACATAAAAAATGAGCTGGCCCACCTCCTCCGGGGTAAAGATCTCCCGTGGCATCACTAGCTCCCCCCTCAAACGCCCGCACGGGAGCCGGACACGGGGTGCGGGACCCTTCCCCTTCTCGGGATGCTTCCCGGCTCCCTTCACCATGGTCTGGGCGGAAAGGAATAAAGAAAATAGAATAGGGAAGAGAAGAAAAGAAAAGAGTTTACAAAAGTAGTTTAAAATTAACCAAAAGTAGCAGTAAACACAAAAATATAGGGCTAGAAAAATAGAGGGATAGATAATAAGTAAAATAGATAAAAAAAAACTTCAAACAAGCAAAGGATGGCAGAGATTGACAGAGGATACAAAGACCATGCCCAGAACCATAGCAATGAATGAGAAACAAGATGGCCGCGCCCGTTCACGACCGCGCGGGTAAGTTCGCGCGAGATTTTCCTTGCGAACACGCGCGAGACTGTACTGGCAAACCGCGGACTTTGCGAGATTACACTTCGCGCCCGGAAACGGAAATACGTCAGGCAAACAAGATGGCTGCGCCCTTGCACGACCGCGAGGGTAACTTCGCGTCTTGCGCTACGAGCGGCTCGCAAAAACGCACAAAACCTTGCCAACTAACACGCTGCAAAAAAAACAAATTGCATATTCGCACGAATTTGCGGCTTCCGAATCCGATCTTGCGCGTGTTCGCACCCCGCGAACCCCGCGAAATTGCAGAAAAACGAGTTTTTCAAAAGTGAAAGCACTCGGCAGGGGCAAGAGTTCAAACTCATCATTAGTAACAATTCCCGGTAGTGCTTCCTGACTGGGGCCCCTCCAGAATTCAGTTGCTAGTTGCAACAATTGTATGACCCTGCTCTGACCCTCACAGCAGGCTCATACAATAGCTACAAGTAGGCCACAAAGAAGGTCCTGGGGAAAAAAAATGCACTGCAACAGAAAGCAAAATTACAGATAAGGAAGCAGGTGCCAGACTGGAATTTTAAAACAGTGACACATTAATAAACTAACCCCAAATTAATTCATCTGAGTTGAAGCAGGGATGGTGTGCTTGCTTTTCCCCCCCATAATCTACAGTAATGATGAACCAGAGGGTGGCATTGATGTAACAGAGGGTTGCAGTGGTGAAACAGAGGGTGCTGGGAACCTGTGATGATGAACCAGACGTAGAAACAACATAATTCGCGACCGTTGCGCGACGAAATGTAAGTTCGCAATTGCGAACTGGTACGAAACCCTCGCGAACTGGCAGAAATCCTTGCGAACACAAAAAAAAAAAAAAATCTGCAAATTCGCAAGAATTCGCGGATTTTGCGGATTGCGAGTTCAAAAATCCGCAAATTCGCGAACGCGAGATCCGCAAAATTCGCTCATGCTTACATTCAAGCCAGATTTTGCCGCCTCCAACTTCACATGGAAACCTTCCCATATCAAGTACCTTGGAATGCACGTTGCCCCCACCATCCCAGATACTGTTTCCCTGTGTATGTCCAAATGTATTCAAAAATTGACAGATATCACGTCCAAATGGCATCCTCTTTACCTCTCCTGGTGGGGCCGTCTAGACACTATAAAAATGATGCTATCTCCCATTGTTTTATACACGCTCTCTAATATTCCGGTCCCTATCCCATCCAAATTTTTCAAACAGATCAACTCCATTCTAATCTCCTTTCTCTGGAACAAAAAGAAACCACGAATGTCCTTGGCGCGCTTGATTCGTCCTAAATCAGAGGGTGGGGTTAACTTCCCTGATTTCCCAGCCTATCACAAGGCGTTCCAATTAAGACAAGCCTCTTTTTGGCTCCAAGATCCTGACACCCCATGTCCATTATGGGCCAAACTTGAACGCCTCCTTCTATCTCCCTTCTCTTTTTCCGAATACCTCTCCTTCTCTCGCAAACCTGCATCTGTTTCTACCCCGATTCATAAGTTTACCACAAAAATACTCCTCTCCTCCTCTCATTCGCCCCCTACCACTATTGCCGATTTCCTATCCTCCCCCATATGGCAGAACACCTCCTTACCCATCCGGGACAGACCCTTTTTCTGGAAATCTTGGCACACTCGAGGTCTGCAATGGATTTCCCAACTTTTTTCCAACTCCTCTTTTTTATCTTTTCATGAACTTCGCATCCTTTATGACTTACCCACCTCCTTCGCACGCAAATATCACTCGCTTAAAAACGCAGTTTTATTGAAATATGATCTCCTCACTCAACCCAACCCTCCTTCTCCCTCATCCACACCCACTTCCTCACTCCACTCCTTCTTACGCACTACACCAAAAGCTACTGCTATTTATAAATACCTTCACGCTAGTGAGACTCCAAGACCTAAATCCAAAGTGAGGAGTCCTGGGAGCATGACTTGTCTGTCTCTTGGTCAGTTCCCTTCTGGGACAAAATCTGGACCAAACTCCGCAAATCTTCAAGAGCAGCAACACTTACTCAGACTTTATTTTTTATTTATAATAGACTCCTCTTCACACCCTCTGACCTACACAAACGCTTTCCTAACACTCCTCACACATGCTGGTCTTGCTCATCTCCACAAGCTGACTTATTCCGCATGTTATTTTTATGTACTCATGTTCGTAGTTTTTGGTTACAGGTTTGGGCTCAACTTAATGTGATTTTCCATACTTCTATCCCTTTCTCCCACACACATATTTTTATGGGTAGCCTTTCCCCTTGCTGGGATGATGTTGACTTAAAACCCCAGATTGTTGACCTTTTACTTGCTGCTGCTTTCCAACAATTAACAGTTAACTGGAAGGATTTCTCCAAAATCTCTTTCAAAGCATGGTGGTTTAATGTCTGCCATAACCACAGACTCGATACCACTCATGTTTTCCCGGCATGTTTGGCTGTCAAACGCATGGACTTATGGACTCCAGTTACACTTTATTTGGACTCTTGCAGTAAACGTTTGTTTCATCCTCTGCCTCCACAACAAGAAGTTCCCAAACCCCCTTAATCGCTCGATACATTCCATTTATCCTTCACTGTATCACTCTCTTAACTTTTCCCAATGTTTTTATGATTGCCATATTTTACGCTCATGTATTTTTCCTATATCTCTTCCTTATTTTTCACTTTGTACCCAAATTTCTTTCTTATTGCAAATGCATTTATATACTTATGTTCTTTTTTTTTGCTTAAGAGTCTTTAACTTTGTATTCCATTGTATTCTGTTTTGACACCTGTTTTTCTCTTTTTTATTATTATCAAATAAAATTCTTTTGAACTTAAAAAAACATTAAGGTTGAAGGTAATACTCTGGTAACCAGTTTCCTCTGGTAACCGACCACAGGCAACACAGCGCTTTGTGCATTTAGTGGTCACTCCCACACACTCAAATTGATTATCCCCTATGGGGAACTCCCTAGAGCCAAACACAACTGTACTACGGATGAACTCTACCTACAAGAGTAAACATGGTTAAGCAATTCAAACAACAACGGCACCCTGGGTGGGTTTTGAACAAAGCTATGGAACATGTTAAAAATATTAGTAGAAACAGGAGTCTGTTTGAGCAAAAAACAAATAAATTGGTTGAGAGTGACCAACCTACATGCATGATTACTACCCACAACATCAAATTTAGAAAAGTAAGGATAATACTGCAATCCAATTGGGACATACTCAAATGTGATCTCACCTTGAATAATATCCTTGATGATAAACCTAACATCATTTACAGGAAAGCATGCTCAAGTTGAGATTGGTTGGTCAACAATGACATAACTACCAAAAGAGCCACCCAAAACCAAGAACTGAAATGGTTGTCCCTTGCAGCAAATGCAAACGTGTCGCTACAGTGAAAGTGTAAGGGAATTAAAAGTACTCTACAGTAATGGCACTCAAAATATTGCAGTTTTTGATGTGTAGTACTCAATTTGTGGTTTACATTCATACCTCTCCCTGGACTAAAGATTATGTGGGGAGCAGTATCCATTCGATTAAAAAGAAAACACTTGAACATATACGGACTATCGACAGCAGGGAGTGATAGAACTGCCTTTCTGAGAAGAAAAGAGTCTAGATATATTATAGACCTATAGACCAGGAAACTAAATACCCTGGTGGTTGGAATACATAGGAGGAACTCAAATTACATCTTGGAGAGAACTAATGGTGTTATGTTCCATTTTATATCTGAGTATTTCTGGGAGGTATTTACGCTCAGGTTATGACTCTGTCGTTGACCTTTCAACCCTTCCCTAACAAAGCCTTCTCTCTCCATATCCCCCCTCTTTTCCGCCCTTTATCCCCCCTTCCACCCTCCCCTGTTTTTCCCTTTCTGCTAAGACTTATACGAGGATATATGTGCTCCTATATATTATTGGATGTTTGAAAATGTTCTACATTGTAGATCTAGTCAATATGCCTTTAACAAACTCTAACATGGTTTTAATTTCTTATTTTTTAATCGTAATGTTTTCTTTCACACAGGAAGGAGAAGGAACAGAATCTCATGTCCGCTGTGGCAATGGCCCGTAGGGGTTAATTTCCCTCTGGTAGCAGGACTAAGGCTCATTTGCACATGGCTGGTACGAGTCTAAGGCGGCATAATGGGCAGATAAAATGCTACAGTGGGATGTAGCCTGGAGTAATTGCCAGTGGCTGTGATACATTCAGCCATTCCACCCATCGCTTTTTTCAGAACGGGCGTCCAGCCAAGCTCTGTGCACCAGGCAGGGCCCAGGAAAACTGATGTTAAAAACCGCAGCCACTTAAAGCAGGAACCGCAAATAAACTCACTTTACTTTGATTTTACCTTCAAGTAGAGAGCATGAATATATTGCTACAGAAAACTAAAACATCTGCAATATAATTATGCCATTAAAATCCAACACTGAGCAAACGTGTTGATTTATAATTTATGCTCAACATTCATCTCATATGAAAAGGAAGCAATGCAGGGGCAACAGGCATTCTTGATTGCCTTCTGCACTGCAGGCTGTTACATCTTGGATCACACTAAAATATTCATAATCTTTTATTATTCTTAGTCATATTTAAGTTAAAATTATTAACAATCAAACAAAACATGCATAACTTCTACCAACTTTTTACAAGAGTAATTACAGTAATCCTGTCTAGCTATTGCACGTTAAAGCTGGTTCGAAAGCATTCCTTTGCTTGGCTGAAGTTATGGGCAGAGGTAGTTCTGCCTTGCTGATAGGAGCTGATAGTAAGGCAGAGTTGGAAACACTAATGTGGCTCAGTTGATTACCCCCTCCATTGGGGTTCTGTGTCTGACCTCATGGTCAGATATGAAGTCCAGAAGGGGCCAGAACATAGGTATGATGAGTTGGAAAGCAACGAACATCTATTATTCAATCAAGGAACCACGGGCCTATTAGCAAGAAATAGCGATATTTATCGCTAAACGTGGTTAGCAACTTTTTTTTTATCGCCAGCTATCGCTGGATATTTTAGCGGAGAAAACATGCTATTAGCAACGTTTTTCTACATTGTGATAAATTATCCAATGAAAGCGCCGAAATGTGTGAATATCGCTGGAAATCCAGCGATATTCTTGCATTAACGCCAATGTGGGCTTAACCTGATAATCCACCCCCCATTGACTATACAGGTAAGTCAACTTTTTAGCAGGTATTAGTTTATAGCAGTAATCGCGCTTAGCGCGATTTTTCTTATCTCTTCGCCTGCCTTGCTAATAGGCGATAGCTGTGTTAGTGACTGTTTTCAGTCGCTAAAAGTTTGGGTACGCCCATTTTGCATGTCATTAGCGATAAATATCGCTGATATGCAAAGCGGGCCCCAAACCGGCCGCTATCGCCTAAAAGCTGTCGCTAACTGCTATTAGCGACAGCTTGCTAATAGGGCGATAAGAATATCGCTGATTTAGCGGGAAAAAGTCCAGCAAAAGCGGCGATATTGCCCTTGCTAATATGCCCCCACATATGCCTTGGTCCAGGGTTTTGAGTAGTTCTTCCCTGGGATGCCCCTGTGGATTCTGAAACCCCATCCAAAGTTACTGAGCAGGCCAGATGATTCTCATGTTGTGAAAATTGAGGGTTGACTAAAGGTCAAGTTTCTTTGCAGCACAGAATAAGACAGGGATAGGTCCCTTTTGATTATCTTGGGTGAGAGGTAACAGTGCATTGAGACATAGGATAACCACGTTTGCATTCCAAACCTCCCATGAATGAACCTTTGGATAAAGCACGTCAGTAAACCCAATACATACAAATAAGATCAGGAGTGGTTTTTAAAGAACAACAAGATTTTTCTAATGTCATGAGTAACGGGTGAAAACTGGGAAAGAGACAGGCAGAACCGGAAGGTATTATTGGGTGAGGTTCAGAAGAACTCGGGGCAGAAGAAGGCTTGTTGACTCTTGGCAAGGAGGCAAGGACGCGTTCACACAGCTTATTTGAGGCACTGACCGGCTTGTTGCTAGATATGGGGTTACCATCTTGAAAGATATCAAAATGATCTTTGGTTGAGTTGGCCTCAGTGATGTGGGCTTGAGGGTGTTGTGTTCTTAGATCTTTTGCAAGTTGACTTGTAGGCCCTGGAGCGCTCTCTGCAAGAGGTGTAATGGGATAGTAGCTTTTGATTTATTCCATTGCCTTTCCACTGCTTTGCCCTAAAGTTTCAACTGGCGCAGGTTATCTGTGAAGGAAGCATTTAGCCGTCTTTGTGTGATTGGGCAGTGGGTGGGAAAGGGAGCTTGAGGTTCTAACACACAAGTTATTTTCTTTTCAATCTGTGTTTGGATTTCCTCTGATGCCCTCAGATTGCAGGCTGGTGATTCCATACACGCGCGTGGAACCAGCAAGGTAGAGCTTTTAACTGTTTACTTTTCCGTGGAATGCAGTGCTCTGAAGCAGGGAAAAAATTAGGCCTTCGCTCTGCTCCCACGTCCCCTTCAATCTCTACAATAAAATCTCCCCAGACTATCATTTTCAGTCTCAGGCGAGGCAGTCTTCTTGCCCCAGAGTCGAGACTGCTTTTCCTTTCTGGCACCACCAATAAGTACCTGGGCGCTTTCGCTTCTTGGGACCCCAGTACACGATGCACTCACCGCTAATGGGGAACGACATCACCAGCCAACACGGTTGATGCCTGAGGGGAGCAGGGGGTGTGGGGTACAATACTGCTGCCCATATGTCATCCAGGGCTGCTCGTGCTGCACTGCACCTCAGGGGTCACCTGTGAATGCAAGGCGGCCCTGCCTACCACTGGCTTCACCACTGCTGAATAATGCAAATCACTCCAGGCGCTTCTGGCTGGAACCCTTGGCGTCGCTGGGGGCATGGCTCCCCCGCCAACGTTAGTCACTTTCAGGGCCAACACATAATGAAAATGCCCTGGCCGGTCTTCTGGAACTGAACACTTCACACATCTGAAATACATCATTTGCCTGCTGGCTGCTTTCCTTGCGAGGTGAGTGAGGGGGGGTGTCGGCCTCCAGAACCAACTGCTGGCTCATCTGGGGCCGGGATCACTGAAAGAATATCGATGACAAAAATATAGACTTACCAAAATATCGAGTAAGAAATATAGAATGCAAAAATATAGACTCCCTATCTCCAAACAGGTAAGTACAAACATTTCGAATCAAAAGTATCGTTATAAAAAATATAGTTAGTCAAAATATCGAATTTTTTAAATGTCTTAAAAGTAATTAAAAATCAATGAAATAATAAATATAATTAACTAAAAATACTTAAATAACCTTAAAATTAATAAATAATTAATGTAACAAAAAAATAAAAAATATGACTTTTTTAATACATATTTATATATATATATATATAAACATAACATTAATAAAAAAATACAATATTTTTACCGTAGGATAGCAAAAGGGTTAAATTTACTATTACCACTCCAGTGAGTGCAACAGTAGAGAAAAGATTGGATAGCGTAGCAGTAAAAATTACTATTCCCACTCCAGTGAGTAGAACAGTAGGGAAAGCATTGGATAGCGGGAGGGTAAAAATTACTATTCCCACTCCACAGAGTGCAACAGTAGGGAAAGCGTTGGATAGCGTAGAGGGAAACATTACTATTCCCACTCCAGTGAGTGCAATAGTAGGGAAAGCGTTGGATAACGTAGGGGTAAAACTTACTATTTCCACTCCAATTTGTGCAACAGTAGGGAGAGTTGGATAGCGAGAGGGTAAAAATTACTATTCCCACTCCAGAGAGTACAACAGTAGGGGAAGCGTTGGATAGCGCAGTAGTAAAAATTACTATTCCCACTCCAGAGAGTGCAACAGTAGGGAAAGCGTTGGATAGCGTCGAGATAAAAATGACTATTCTCACTCCAGTGAGTGCAACAGTAGGGAAAGCGTTGGATAGCGTAGGGGTAAAAATTACTATTCCCACTCCAATGAGTGCAACAGTAGGGAAAGCGTTGGATAGAGACAGGGTAAAAATTACTATTCCAACTCCAGAGAGTCCAACAGTAGGGGAAGCGTTGAATAGCGTAGGGGTAAAAATTACTATTCCCACTCCAGTGAGTGCAACAGTAGGGGAAGCGTTGGATAGCGTAGGGGTAAAAATTACTATTCCCACTCCAGTGAGTGCAACAGTAGGGAAAGCGTTGGATAGCGCAGTAGTACAAATTAATATTCCAACTCCACAGAGTGCAACAGTATGGAAAGTGTTCGATAGCGTAGGAGTAAAAATTACTAATCCCACTCCAGAGAGTGCAACAGTAGGGAAAGCGTTGGATAGCGTAGAGATAAAAATTACTATTCCCACTCCAGTGAGTGCAACAGTAGGGAAAGCGTTGGATAGCGTAGGGGTAAAAATTACTATTCCCACTCCAGATAGTGCAACAGTAGGGAAAGCATTGGATAGTGTAGGCATACAATTTACTATTCCCACTCCAGTGAGTGCAACAGTAGGGAAAGCGTTGGATAGCGTAGGGGTAAAAATTACTATTCCCACTCCAGTGAGTGCAACAGTAGGGAAAGCATTGGATACCGTAGAGTTAAAAATTACTATTCCCACTCCAGTGAGTGCAACAGTAGGGAAAGCGTTGGATAGCGTAGAGGTAAAAATTACTATTCCCACTCCAGTGAGTGCAACAGTAGGGAAAGCGTTGTATAGCGTAGGGGTAAAAATTACTATTGCCACTCCAGAGAGTGCAACAGTAGGGAAAGCGCTGGATAGCGTAGGCATAACTTTTACTATTCCCACTCCAGTGAGTGCAACAGTAGGGAAAGCATTGGATAGCGGGAGAGTAAAAATTACTATTCCCACTCTAGAGAGTGCAACAGTAGGTAAAGCGTTGGATAGTGGGAGGGTAAAAATTACTATTCCCACTCCAGAGAGTTTAACAGTAGGGAAAGTGTTGGATAGCGTAGGAGTAAAAACTACTATTCCCACTCCAGTGAGTGCAACAGTAGGGAAAGCGTTGGATAGCATAAGGGTAAAAATTACTATTCACACTCCAGAGAGTGCAACGGTAGGGAAAGTAAGTACTTCAGATATGAATAAAAATAAATTAAATATTAATACCAAATTAATTAAAAGTAATTAACAATTTGATATAATATAATAATTAATCAATTAAAAATAAAAATAAAAATTAATAAATAAAAATAATTACCTATTAAAACAAATTATTTACCAATTTACAATCAATTAATTAACAATTAAAAAATAATAACAAATTTCAACAAAATAAAACCAATAAATACATTAAAATATTTAATTAATTACAATTAAATTACTTCCCACTCTATTCCCCTACAAACCCACAATCCGCAACAGAAAATAAATTAATAAAATTAACATAATTATCAATTAATCAATGAATTAAAATACATTACCAATTATATTATATTTAATTACCAATTAAATATTTTTATATCAATTAATTCAAAATAAATACCAATAAATAAATAAAAAAAATTAATTAATTATAATTAAATTACGTTCCACCCTATTCCCCTATAAACCCACAACCCGCCACAAAAAATAAATGAATTAAATTAACATAATTATCAATTAATCAATTAATTACCAATTATATTTTAATTATTACCAATTAAAACAATTAATTTCAATTAATTCAAAATAAATGCCAATAAATGAATTAAGAAATTTAATTATTATAATTAAATTACTTCTCACCCTATTCCCCTATAAACCCACAACTCACTACAGAAAATTAATTAATACAATTAACATAATTATCTATTAATCAATTAATTAAAATTAATTACCAATTATATTTTAATTAATTACCAATTAATAATTAATAAACAATTAATTAAAAATAAATACCAATGAAAAATTAACATATTTAATTATTTATAATTAAATTACTTCCCACCCTATTCCCCTATAAACCCACAACCCGCTACAGAATTATATTACGCAAAAATCAAATAACATACAATTAATTAATAAAAATAAATTATAAAATAAATATACACTTTTCACACATATACTAACATAAAAATCACTTACAAAAATTGGATATTATTAAAAAAGTATTATTAACTTACTTACCTCAAATTCGATATTTTTGTTGTCTATATTCTGTCCATTCTATATTTTTGTTGTCTATATTCTGTCCATTCGATATTTTGTCCATTCTATATTTTGAATTCGATATTACTGCTATTCTATTCGATATTTTTGTTGTCTATATTCTGTCCATTCGATATTGTGTCCATTCTGTATTTTTAATTTGATATTAATGTACATCGATATTAAAAACTCGATATTTTGAGTGTATACCGTGTGTACCTCACTCGCCAATGAATGACACAGTGGACTTCTGCCGAGGACTCCTTGGCCATGGCACGAGGGTCCATAGTTACTAGAGCCTGCCATGTCACTGGGTTGCATGTGAAAGGGGCTTGGAGAGGGAAGAACCATGTTTATGGATTAAAAAACCCAAGACCCCTAGAAAGGGTAAACTAGGCCGCTTCACAAGGGTGGTGGCACCCTTGTCGGAGGTGGAACCAAGCATCCCAGCGGTGCCGGATAACACAGCTCTGTTATTGACAGTTCCTCCTCTTGAGAAGCCCTGGAGGGAAAGATCTGTGAGGTCTGGTCGGAAGTATCCCTTCTATGACAGGATTTACGGAACATTTCGGGCAGGGTCACCATGATGGAGGCCAGAATCTTGGAGGTGGAGGATGTAACCCACGGACTACAGAAGTAAGTTTCGGGGCTTGATGCTTTGGCAAAAGACCTGCACTGGAGGGTGTATGATGCAGAAAATGAAGCTAAAGGAAATAACCTATGCTTTGTGGGCTTTCCAGAAGGGGCAGAGGGTCCCAATATTGGGGCCTTTCTGTCTGAATGGCTGAAGGCCTTCCTTCCACCAGAACAGTTCTCCTCTTGCTTTATTATAGAACCTGCCCACAGGGCACACACTGCTAAACCACCTCCAGGTGCCTTCCTGCGTCCGGCGATAACCCACCTTTTGAACTTTTTGGATACAGACATGGTATTACAGGATGTCTGGCACCTGGGAGAGGTTTGATAGGAAAACTATAAAATTATGGTGTTCCCGGATTATACCTGAGGGGTGCAGAAATAACAGCGCACCTTTGCATCTATCAAGGCTAAACTGCGAGCCCTCCAACTGAACTGCGAGGTGGTGTTTCCCATGAAGCTCAAGGTTATATTCAAGCACAAGACATTTTCCTTTCACTCTCCAGAGGAAGATTGGGGCTGGTTGTAGAAGAGTCCATCCCTGTTAAAGACAGGGGGACAACTACACTGTGGGGGTGATACTTATCTGGCAGGTGCACAACCCAAGGCAGAGCTGAGTCGATGAGCCTTGGCTTTAGGGGACCCCGATGACAGAACGCAGGTGGGAGCAGAGATCAGGGATATTCGAAGACATCGAGAGTGATGCACCCTTGCTCTAAAAAGTCAAAACCTGTTCATGAACAGGGTGGCCAGACTCCAGATGTTACAAACAGAGACCTCTCCTACAATACAGATGAACCACATCTACTAGCCAAAGAGATTGCACTCCTGGAACAAGAGCAGGCAAACAATGACCTCTCCGGAAGAATTAACACAGTGGAACAGGATGGGAGTAGCATCTGAAGCGTGGCAGTAAGTTAATATCGTCGCCCCTCCAAGGCCCCTTGTTTTCTTCTTTCTTTTTACCTATTCTATTTTAGTTTCAAGTTCACTACTGCTGTATTTTACATCTGGAAGTTGTGTATAATTGTTGGGCGGACGGCTACAGTCCTCTCATGCTCTTACAATGCATTTTTTGGGCTAGAAGTTATGGTTTAATGCTGGGGGGAGATTCTGGGGGTCGGAGGTTCATTGGGAAGGGATTTGTTAGGGTTTTGTGTTATTTGTTTGGTTGCCTATACAGGTTTGCAGTCAAAATCTTATTTCACTGGATGCACACACTGGCACACAGATGCATCCGCTGAGTCCTTTCCTACGTGCAACATGCCCCACTAGAGGACCTGCCACACACATTGATGACCTGGAACATCAATGGTCTTGGTAGCAAAATCAAGAGAGGTTTGGTGGTACAATATATCAAGCAGATGCACCCCAATATTGATTTCCTACAGGAAACTCAACTACAAGGGTTCCCTTGCAGCTTTCTTGGGTGGGGGCCTATACCACCCTTGTGCATGCAGGATTTTCCAGGGGGGCAGGTGGGTGGCCATGTTAATTAAAAAATACTCCCCTGTCCGGTGAAGCAGGCGTGGGTGGATCCCAATGGTAGATACATGGGAGTGCAAGACTACAGTGTACGGACTAAAATTACCTTATTGAGTGTGTACACCTCTACAAGACTACAGGCATCCACAATGGCCAAGATAACAAATATTATCTTAGATTCTACCTCCACCCTCCATATTATAGGCGGGGACTTTGACGATGTCATGACCCTGCCCTTGACCAATCTGGAATGTGGGCTGATCCTCCCCAGACCACTGCACTGGCACAGTTTGTGGATGGGCTGGGACTGGTTGACCTCTGGCTGGACGTGCATACTGCAGACAGGAAGTACTCTTACTTCTCAGGGAACCACAGCATGTATTCGAGATTAGGTTAAATTTTTGTGCCCTGGGGAGAACTTGTAGCGATACAACACGCTGATTGTTTGGTGAGAGGTTTATCCGACCACTCACCCTTACTGGTCGCTTCCGAAGCAAGCGGACAACAGGGTGGAGGCTGAACGCATGGGACCTAAAGGCCAGAGAAGTAGAGCGGTGTCTCAGAGTTGACACTGAGCTCTATTTTATGAAAAACGAGGGGCCTGTGGTCCTCAGACAGAATATAGGCACTTAGCACAAGATGAGGCCAAGATACAGATGATGGCCATGTTGCATATGTTATGCTATGTTATAAATGATTTGTAGGGCGCACTAATACTCTGGTGTGTTCTGGCGCATGAGTAGGCTGTGGCAGAGAGAGCAGAGATTAATTAACTGAGCTGATTGGAAAGGTGAGTTTTTAGTAGTTTCTTAAAAATACGGAAGTCCTTGGTTTGCCGCAACTCCTCAGAAAGAGGGTACCCGAAAGTAGATGCTTTCACCGAGAGAGACTGACCCCCCAGCTGAGTTCTGCGAAACCAGGGAATTGCCATCCGGCGTAGAGTGGCTGAACTCAGAGAGCGGCTTGGAATATAGAAAGCAAAGCACTTCCGGATATAAGAAGGTCCCAGGCCATGAAGGGCTCTAATGGCTAGGGTAAAAGCTTTGAACTGCACCCGCTGGGCCACGGTGAGCCAATGCAAATTGCGCAGATGCAGCCGCACACTGGATTCCCTAGAGATATTGAATAAAAGTCTAGCCACAGCATTCTGTACAGTTTTGAGTTTATTCATCAAACAGCCGGGGATGCCGATGAACAATGCATTGGCGTAGTCGAGACAGGAAAGGATAAGGGCTGAGCTACAATTTCCTTAGCCGGCCTCGGTAACAAAGGGAAAAACTTTCTATGGGTCTTAAGAGTACCGGAGCAGACACAGGTGAGTTTTTTATGTGATCTGAAACCCATAGTCTTTATGAGGGAAGAAACAAGGCCTGTTGGCACTTGGCATGGCTCAGGAGAAGGGAACAGGAAGTTTTCTGGGTACAGACAACCCTTAACCCCACTGGGGTCATTTTCGATACCGACACCCTCTTTGTTGGTGAATTCCTCAACTTCTATGAGGATTTTTATAAAGCTAGATCGCTCCAGGACCTGGATGCTATTGCACAATATTTTGGCACGATTCTCACGCTGGTGTTAGATGCGGAAGCCCATGACTCTTTGAGTCTGTAGCAGGATGAAATACAATCCACAATATCCAAACTGAGATCGGGGGAACCCCAGGGGCCAAAGGGATCCCTGCAGAATTTTACAAAAGGTTTGCGAATATACTCGGGCCCCACCTGCTGAATCTGTTTATAGAAGCCTGAGACTCGAGAGAGCATCCGCAAGATCTTCAGAGAAAACCACTATTGTGGGTCTAGGAAGAAAAACCTAGGGAAAGGTGTTATTTTTACCGCCCAATCTCCTCAATTAATGTTGAGACTAAACTACTCGCCACAGTCCTGGCCACTTGACTGCTACAGGTAATCATCCCTCTGATACATCGGGATTCATGCCCGGCAGGTCGACCCGTCTTAATTTAAGAGGCAATGGACAATTGACTAAACGCAGTACAAGCGCACTCCACACCCCCATGTCTTTCTCTCCCTGGACGCCTAGAAAGCTTTCAATGCGGTCCATTGGCCATTCCTTGAGCAGACACTATTGAAATTCGGCTTTAGGAAGTGGGTGGCGGTGCTCTACAAGAGTCCGGTTGTGATGGTATGGGTTAATGGGAGAGCATCTGCCGAATTCCCGATAGGCAGGGGGACTAGGCAAGGCTGGATGACCAGGAAGATACATCAGATTAAAAAAAAACTTGATTAATTTAAATAATTTGTTGGGGGATTTAAAAGAAACTGGGTTTGAATAATATATACCTGTTGTTCCCTCACATAAGTCTGTTAGATCTCTATAGGAATGTCTTGTTTATTTTTTCAGTGAGACATCCTAGTTTTGAAACGAAGGGCTTCTCTTGTATATATATAAAGAATACATGTATATACAAATGTGTTTGAATTTGAAAATGAAATATATAAAGTAAAAAATCTCTTCATTTGATAAAATAAAAAATCACTTAGTGAAATTCTAAGGCGTGGTGCGGTTCATGACGAGACATGAGATTGTATGAAAAAATATATAAAGTGTGATCATAGTAATATGAATACTAAATAGGGAATACTTTGTCTTTATTCCCTATTACTACAACTAAGAATATAAACCGTAGAACCAAGGTACCAATTTCTTGTAAATTGATTCTTCTTTACCCAGGTACCGTTTGGATTAATGGGTTCCCCCTGTCATTCATAAAGTATTTTAGAGGAGCGGGTGCAAGTCTGGAGCAACTAGAATCGCAAGCTGTATTTAGGTTTTCGCCGGCACAAGGGCTGGCAAGTGACCGGGCCAACGCGTCAAGCCAAAGAAAGCAGAAGGGCCCCACGCAGCACTCGTCGAGTGTAGAGGGGTGAGCTTCGGTGCAAGAGTGGCTCAGGGTTGGGGATTCTCAAACCCCGTTGTACAGCTTCGAGGGTCACTCGTGGGCTGCACAGTCAGCGTCTCGTGGTCTTTTCAAGATGGCGTGCCCCACGCTTCCGGTCGCCTCCACGGGTCTCAGCTCTGCAGGGACTGTGGATTGGGCTGTAAGAAGGCAGGCAAGCTTGATCTCGTTGATCTCTGTTGCTCGAGTTCTGGCGGGGACTGCAACAAAGCAGACGTCGAGGTGCTGGATGGTGCCTGTTTGCACAGGGTGGTCACTCCTTGACCACAAGGGACATTCTTCAGTCTTCTACATTGAGTAGGATGTCCAAGGGTCCAGAGTTTCATTTCAAATGTTTCATCAGGATAATCTGAGTGCGTTGGCACTGCTCCCATTCTTATACCAATCTAGGGGGCTGGATTACCTGCTAGGTCCCCTCCTATGGGTGGGACCCAGAAAGGGGGTGGATACACCCCTTTCCTTTGATCCAGGCCATGCTGGGACTGGGGCTGGTCTGCCCCAGAACCGGTTTGGCCGGATTATGCAAGGGGAAGCCTTGTGCTCCCCAGGCAGTGTCTGGTTTCTTTCAAACCTCCCTGCTACAATCCACTATCTCCTGTCTGGGGTGGTGTAACACCGCCCTGCGCCAGGAAAGCCTTTGTCCAGGCCACCTCTGCTGAGTTTCGGTCAGCAGCAGGAGGTCAGACTTGTGTCTGTGGCAGAAGCATCCATTTTGTGGATCTGAGGCTCTTTTAAAAATCAGCCGCGTTTCAGTAAAGTAACATGTCTTCTCCCTCTAGAGGGGTGTAATGCTATCCCCGTCGACAGGACTGTTGAGGGGATAGTATTCCAAATTGTATGACACCTTACACAACATGTTTTGATAAAGCCAAACTAAAGTTGCTATATAACCGCGAGGATTATAATGCACTTAATAGTATATGGTATGGCATTATCCCGGAACAGCTTAGGGAGTTGTTCCCGACAGCTGCAGACAGGCTCAGCTCATGCCAGAGCTCCATCTCACATTAAACCACGGACTCTGCCTCCAGGATTGATGAGGCCTTCCATAGGAGTGGCTCACAGGTTTATATGTGTCCAGATATAGGTTTAGATATAGGTATACTATATCTAAGCAAGTGGTGATTACACCAACTTGCCCCAGCTGAGTGATCAGCCAGTTGTGTCAATTTAAGAACCAGCCAGGGGTGGCAAAAGCTATGCTGCAGCCCCTGGTAGGCCTTGGCGGCACCTATGCCCTGAGCACCTATAGTGCATGGTACAGGGGCTGACAAGGAGTCCATTTCCAATTGGGTTATGTACCTATAGTACATGTATGTGAATTTAGAGAGAGAACAGCAGGCTGGGGGTCTGATTAGCAGGCCCACAGCCTCAGTAAGTCGAAAACCAGTGAAGCAAAAAGCTAAAATTTGGGAAGACCATAGGATAGCAGACCCTACTCTCCTACACAACCCTCCCCCCCCCCCCAAACGCAGGGACATTAAACTTAACCTTGACCAGATAAGTCTTCATGTTCTAAGTGGAAGTACCTGGAGAGACCATCTGCATTACCATGGTCAGTCCCTGGGCGGTGCTCCACTGTAAAGTCCATCCCCTGTAGGGAAATGGACCACCTGAGCAGTTTGGGATTTTCACCCTTCATCTGATTTAGCCACAAGAGGGGCTTATGGTCTGTCTGAATTAGGAAGTGAGTTCCAAACAAGTATGGCCTCAACTTCTTCAGGGCCCAAACCACAGCAAAGGCCTCCCTCTCAATAGCTGACCAACGTTTCTCACTGGGGGTCAGCCTTCTGCTAATAAAAACAATGGGCTGGTCTTGACCATCTTGATTAAGTTGTGAAATCACAGCTCCCACCCCAACTCAGAAGCATCAGTCTGTACAATGAACTGTTTGGAGTAGTCAGGACTCTTCAGGATAGGTGCAGAGCACATGGCCTTCTTCAGGTCATCAAATGCCTTTTTACAGATAACTGACCACTGACCCTTTTTGGGCATCTTCTTGGATGTCAAGTCATTCAATGGTGCCACAATGGACCCATAGTTCTTTACAAATGTTCTGTAATACTCAGTCAGGCCCAATAAGGCTCTGAATTGTGCCTGGGTAGTTGGAGGAGCCCAGTCCTGTATGGTCTGGATCTTGCTCTCCAATGGTTGAACCTGACCCCCACCTACTAGGTGGCCCAGGTACACAACCTTGCTCTGCCCTATCTGGCACTTGGTAGCCTTGATAGTCAGGCCTGCCTTTTGCAGGGCCTCCAGAACCTTCTTCAGGTGGATCAGGTGATCCTCCCAGGTGGAGCTAAATACAGCAATATCATCTAGATATGCTGCACAAAAGTCATCCAACCCAGCAAGGACTTGATTCACCAACCTTTGGAAGGTGGCAGGGGCATTCTTCAAACCAAAGGGCATTACCACAAACTGATAATGTCCACTAGGGGTAGAGAATGCTGTCTAGGCTTTTGACTCTTCAGCTCGTCTGATCTGCCAGTAGCCAGCTGTCAAATCAAATGTGCTCAGAAACTTGGCAGAAGCCAATTTATCAATGAGCTCATCTGCTCTTGGAATGGGATGAGCATCTGTCCTAGTGACAGCATTGAGACCTCTGTAGTCCACACAAAACCTAATTTCTCTCTTTCCATCTTTGGTATGAGGTTTTGGCACAAGGACCACTGGGCTGGCCCCTGGGCTCTCTGATGGCTCAATCACTCCAAGCTCCAACATCTTTTGCACCTCAGCCTTTATACAATCCCTGACATGGTCAGGTTGCCTGTAGATCTTATTCTTCACAGGCAGACTGTCACCAGTGTCCACCTCATGGGTGCACCAGTTAGTTTGACTGGGTGTGAGTGAAAACATGTGTCTATGGGCCTGCAACACCTGTCTGCAGTCCATCTGTTGCTGCTCAGTGAGGCTGCCTTCCAAGGCTACTCCATCAACTGAACCATCATCAGGGTTCTGGGAAAGCAGGTCTGGGAGAGGGTCACTCAGTTCAGTTCAGAAAACTTTATTCGGTTATATTTCATAACCATAAAAGTGCATAAAATCACATTAAATTTTTACAATCATCAAACATCAATTAACAATCAATTTAGGAAAACAAACTATACTAAGTATTTATACACAAGCAAAAGTCATATTATCATCGTCTTGCGCAGATAAAATACACTTTTAAGAAACGCCGCCACTGAAGAAACGGTAAAAATGTCTTCAAAGGTCTGTATGGCCAGAAATGCAGGACGACACTGTCTCAAATTCATATCTTTTAAAATTGGGATAATCCATCTCCTTCTAGATGTCACATAAAATCTACAAAAAAATAAGATATGAATATCCGATTGATCAGATACATTGTCGCAAGGGCATGTACACAGAACCGTGGACCAGTCATTTGTGGCTGGGAAGCTCAGTAATCTAAACAATATTCAAATCTAAATCTTATCAATAGGAACCTTTCATGGTCATTCATTTGTAAGTTTAGATAAGGCTGGAAAGTCCCTCCTTTAGTAATCATTTGATGGGAAATCACAGTCTTTTTTACCATTTCAACTGATTCTCTTTGATTCACCATAAAGTCTAGGCACGATTGTTTGAGAGTCTTCCTAGTAATATTGAACATAGTTTCTGGCTCATCAAAATACTCCGGGTGCTTGATGTTATTAAAAGCAGTTTTTATGTAGCGTAGCCATTTTATCCTTTTGGCCCCGTCCAACTTTAACACATCTCCCAAGATCAGTCGGTTTAAATGACATCTCTCAGTAGTCCATACCCGATGCCAAAGCAGCAACGGTTGAATTTTAATTAGGTCTTCCAAAAAATAGATACCCAGTTCTGTGTGGCAGTTATAGTTTGACGTGCTCAATGGGAGTGACAATAGAAATCGTAAAAAATTATTTTCACTTATTTGCAAACTATTAACATTTAGATTACCCCAAATACCAGCCCCATATAACGCTACTGAGACACAGCTGCTCTTATAAATATATAACAACTCTTTAACTGGCTTTTTGCCCATCTTTTTGCTAAAGGACTTGAGGGCCATTATAGCTTTGGAGAAGAGTAGGTTCCTGGCCTGTATTGCCCTGTTCCAGTTCCCAGTATAATCAAAAAGAATCCCCAAATACGAAAAAGTCGGGGTATGCTGTAGTGGGGTTGAACCAATAAACATTGTTTTCTTCTTTTGTCGAGCATTTCCCCACAATTCATCACAAATGTCTTGGTACAGTTAATTTGAAGTTCGAGTTTGTCCATAAAACCACTAAAAGACGAAATCATGTCCTGCATAGCTAGTGGGGTTCTGGCCATAAGCACCGTATCATCTGCATAAATAAGTGCAGGTAACCGGCGAGTCATGGCACTTGGCATGTCATTACATTCCTTTAGGAGTGAGTCCTCTAAGTTGTTAATGTAGATAGAGAATAGGAATGGGGCAAGGACGCACCCCTGCCTCACGCCCCTTCCCACTCTGAATTCCCTTGTGCACCCACCATTTAAGCCTAATCTGACCATTGCACCAGCTCCATTGTATAGTTCTCTTAAAAAGCTGATGATATTAGCTTCTACTCCCAGGCTAGTTAGGATTACCCATAATTTGCCCTGGTTTACAAAATCAAATGCTGAAGTGAGGTCTAAAAATGTTAGATAGAGTCTACCTCCCTTAGCCGTGGTATATTTCTCAATCAGCATTGATAGATTAAGTACTTGCTCAGTTGGGCCAACTCCTTCTCGGAACCCATATTGGAGATCGCTTATAATGTGGTGTTCCTCTGCCCATTTCTGGAGTCTATCTAAAATGACTCTCCCCATAATTTTTATGGTAGAGTCAAGTAATGATATGGGCCGATAACAGGCACAGCTGGATCTATCTCCTTTTTTAAATATTGGAATAATGATCGATTTATACCAAGTATCAAGTAATCCTTTAGAACAGGTGGCATTAAAGATCCTGGTAAGTATCGGAGCCCAAAGATCGATGTTCTTTTTAAAGATGTCTACTGGGACACAGTCGGGCCCTGGTGCCTTGCCCCCAAGACTAGACTTGATACCCTTAATTACCTCATCGAGTTGGAAATTAAGTTGATGGCTTTCTACATATTTCTCCTTAACCATAGGTTCCTTTATAAGATCGGTGGTGGATACTGCTGTTTTGTATAGAGTTTCAAAATGCTTCACCCAATCTTCCTCACTTACGGCTATCTCCATACGGGCCTTTGAACTATCCTTAAAAAAAGGTGCATTGACTGCTTTTCAAAAAGCAGTCATGTCCTTTAGTTCTGAGGCTTCCAGAATGGCGGACCATGCTTTATTTTTTTAAAACTCCTTTTGAGTTTTAAGTGCTGTTTTGTACTCCTTACGTAAGACCCTTATCAGGGATTAATTTCTCACTTGCTGCTGCAGAGCCAATTTTAGCAGTTTGTGAGCTTTGCTACATTCCGGTGTAAACCAACCTTTGTTTCTCGCTTTACACTTGTTAGCCTTAACATCAACCCATAGACCCTTTTTTATGTTGGCAATAATCTCTCTGAAATTAATTATATTTTCAGAGTCCTTTATTTCCGGGTCTAAACATGCGTCGAAGTTTATACTACAAGCTTTCACAATTTTACTACGGAATATCTCAGGGACCACCCTAGTCCATTTGAGGGCATACCCATTTTGTCTATTTATATCCACATCAACAGAAAAAACCTCTGCTTTCTTGTACACAGTTAAACATGCATCTAACAGTTCCAACCTAATCGGGAAATGGTCGCTAAGAGGGACATCCAGGACGTTGTAATTAACAATACAATCCTGGTAACTAGTAGAAATGAGGATATAATCAATAGTCGACATCGTTCCTCTGCCATTAAAGGTTGCAGTAAATGGCACTTTGTTATGGCATAGTTCATTTGCAAACCCTAAATTATAGGTAAACAGAATATCATTTAGTGCGTTCCCCAATGTTGAATGCTCAAAATGGGATATATTGGTATCCCTTTCTATCGATAATCCACAATTTCCTGTTCCAGCTCTTGAACATAAAGAACAGTTAAAATCCCCGCTCCATATTACCGTAAATAGTCTGTTGGAACCATTGATAATACTGCTTAGCTTGTTATTCAGGGTTTTAAGTACCAACAATATAGATGCAGAAGGAATGTTGTTGTAAAAATGAACTATTAGGGAAGAAACAGAACTACTAAAGTGAACCCCAACGATATGAAAGAAGGATGTGTGGGAATATAGCTGTAATTTTTTAAGATTTAAGGGATTTGCGATATACATACATAAACCCCCTTTCGCTCTTCCATGTGCCGAGGCTACAGCGGGGATAGAGACTGTTATGAAGCCACTCAAATGATGATCCCCCTCTGTCCATGTTTCTTGGAGGCATATGATGTCACAATTTTCAGTAAAAAGCCTCCAAGCAGGATTCTCTAACTTAGCCTGAAGGCCAGCTATGTTCCAAAATGTTATGGACCATTTTTTTCGAGAGGTTTCATCTAATCCACCACTAGCACATCGCTCACTGTCTTTAGTTATTTCTGGGAGGCCCATCCCCACAATTTCATTACCTTTATCGGTTTCATGGTAGTTTTCATTTGCCCTAAGCTCCCCAAGTGTGCTGGCAAGATTGACTTGACCTGTATCATCACTATTAACATTACACATTTTTGGGGCATCTTCTGTTATCATTTCAACATTCATCGGGTACCCGCCAGACAGTTTTTCCCTCAAACATGTTACATTGAGTCATTCATTCTCATCCAATCCAGAGAAAGGATGGAATAGATTTGATAGTGGTATATCCCAATTTTCCCTGGGATTATTGGTATAGAAATTTTCCCTGGGATTATTGGTATAGAAGTTGTTGTTGTTAAACAATGGTTGATTTGGGTACATAGGTGAAAAGCAAGGGAGGTTATTCCTGCTGTGAAAACTACGGGCAACCGGATTCATAGTTGATTTCGATCTGTATGGTACATGAGGTCTATACATCTTAGGGAGATGAGGAGTAGGCATGGGTTGGAAAAAAGGGGAGTCATTTCCGTTGTAATGTCTGTGAGCTGGATTCGTGATTGGATTTGGTCTATATAATGCGTCAAATCTCTGTTTATTTAAGGGATGATGATTTGTGTTCAACGTTGGTGGATTATTTTTTAGGGGCATCATTAGAGCTTCCGGATAGAAGTAGCTCAAATTGCGCGTAGAGATGCCTCCCTCACATCTCCCTGGGAACCAGTCACTGATATAGGTGACCACTCTATGGTCTTTAAAATTGACGATGATCACATCCCCTTCAATATCCTTTGGTCGAAGTCCCACCCAATTACACCGCCTAACTGAGACTATATCTCCATTTAAGTGCAAGGGAAGTGGTCTATTTTTTCGCAGCCAGTGAATGACTTTATTTTTAAGACTGGAATTGTGTTCTGTGTTTCCAGCTGGCATGACCGGGACTCCTGTAAGAACAATGACATCATTTGAAGATTCCGGGGGCAGGTCTGCGACATTTCTAATTTTTGTTCTAGTTGTTTGAGTGGGCTTACTTAGGGGTTCATTTATAGTATGGCCTCTTTTTGGTATGCCTATATGGGTATTTTTCCTTATTTGTATTCTCAGTAACTGTGGGAGGTTTAGTGCCCGCCAATACATTAGATTTTACTACAGCAGGCATATTATTTGATGTAGGAGTGGCAGTTTGTTGCTTAGGTGGATTGCTAAAAGGCTGTTTTACTACCGGGTACATTATACTTTGGTCACTAGGTTTGTAACACGCTGCTAACTTTTGCTCTTGCAGGATCTGATCCATTTTCTCTCCTAACCTTTTAACCCTTTCGGTAAGTGGGAGAATTAGAGCCTTAATAAGGCAATCAATATCCTTTAATAGCCCTTCGTAATTTGGGGCAAACATCGAATTGGCAGTCAAATGCCCTATTGAGTCCACATTCCCTGTTTCTTTAGTTATCTTGTGTGGGGAGTACATATTACTAATGAGAAGTCTATTCCCCTTTTTGATTCCTCCCTTCCTTCTCCTCTTTCTTGGTGGTGAACGAGAGACACTATTAAATCCCTTAGTGGAAGGTGTTTTGGACTTTTTATCAAGTACAATGATCGGGTGAGGATCAGGTCCTAAGGGTGTGAACACAGGGGAAGGTACATTTATATCATGAAGAGGTACTACGTCATTAGGTAAAGGAATACTTAAGTCAATTGGCTGATTAGATGTTTGGTTTGACTCAGAAGTATTAAGATCAGGGATGACTATAATATCGTCTAGGGCAGGGTGGTTATTTTGAAATATGAGCGGAATATCATCTGTGCTAAATAACAGCATCAGATTCTTTGTGCATAATTTTATCTGATGAGGTGCATATGTCCACCCTCTGGGGAGCAAGAAGTGGTCTTTGTTTTAAGAGCTCAATAGAGAGACGGCACCCAGCCCGCTTCTCTGCAAGCGTAATCTCTCTATCGACCTCATTCTTCACTTTAGAAAAATATTTGTCCAGTGGACCAAGAGTAGAGGCCCCTACTGTACTAGATAGAGGAGTCGCTACTGATGAAAACATTTTGGGCATAAGAAAAGAGTTTAAATGGAACGTGTATGAGGGAAACCTAAGGCTGCAGTTAGTAACAACCCCACTTAAACATAACAGGTCATGTAAAACATAACATTCAATAGCGAGAACAGAAATAGGGGATAAGTCAAAATTTGGTAACTATACCACAGTACCGCTATCCAAATATCAAGGGGGTGGCCCAGCCCAGCCTCTTACGGCCCCTGACGGCCACAGACAGTCCCGCCCTTGTCCCGGGCTTCTCCCGGGACTAGACTATTGGTTAAATAGAGTCAATGTAAGAGGGGAGGAGCCTGCAGGGAGAGCGTCCCAGGTGTCAGCAATAGGGGCAGGCGGGCACTCCTGGGACTTGTAGTCCTGCGCCCGCCCTGCTCGCAGCCCTGCACAAGTAGTTCACCAGAAAAACACCCCCACAAACGTTGGGTGCTTGCCTCCAAACCCAAACGTCTCAAAGGTAACAGCAAGGCAGTACACGCCCCACACGAAGCGGGACCCGCGGAGCGGGTTCCGCGAGCAGCAGCGGGAAGAGCCTCAGCAGCTCGCAGTCCCACACGGTCACCAGGAAAGCACAAAGAAAAGGAAGGTAATCACTCTCTTCCTCCTGATCCCGATCTGTGGCCATGAGCAAACTCATTTCCTCCCTGTCCACAAATGCTTTCAAACGATTCACATGCTTTCAAACGATTCACATGGAGCACCCTGTGGGGGCTCCTAGGGGTTCCAAAGTCAACCACATAGATGACTTCTCCCTTTTTCTCAATAATAGGGTAGGGTCCAGTCCATTTGTCCTGGAGTGCTGCTGGGGCCACTGGCTCCAACACCCACACCTTCTGCTCTGGCTGGAACTCAACCAGAACAGCCTTTTTTGGTTATGCCAAGCTTTCTGTAATTCTTGACTGGCCTCCAGGTCTTTGGATGCTCTTTCCATATACTCACTATAAACCAAAAGCAGTACCAATATTGCCACACTACTTGAATTTTGGATCACGGGTGATCACTCGAATCACTGACTGAAACAGTAATTCTCAGGAAATATTTTATCCGGAATGAATCAAATAAGTTTTATTCTTTTTGCATCACAAATATCAAATCAATGAGTACTTTTTTTCATTTAAATACAAACAACATTTGTTTAGTTCCACATAACATCTCAAAGAACATAAATTCGACAAACAAAAAGACAATGATTTTTCGCAACAAACTCTCAACTTACATTCGACATTCATACAAAACAACACATTGATATCTACATACATATAGCCATTATATACAAATATTTACAACATAACAATTTGAAAAACATAGCATTGGAAATCAGCAAATAAAGAGTTTTGATATGTTTGAGAGTCAATCCAAAATTCCTAATGCTGGGTAGAAGAGGACCTCTTCTACCCAGCAACCAGCATTATTCTAAACTCTTTATTTGCTGATTTCCAATGCTATGTTTTTCAAATTGTTATGTTGTAAATATTTGTATATAATGGCTATATGTATGTAGATATCAATGTGTTGTTTTGTATGAATGTCGAATGTAAGTTGAGAGTTTGTTGCGAAAAATCATTGTCTTTTTGTTTGTCGAATTTATGTTCTTTGAGATGTTATGTGGAACTAAACAAATGTTGTTTGTATTTAAATGAAAAAAAGTACTCATTGATTTGATATTTGTGATGCAAAAAGAATAAAACTTATTTGATTCATTCCGGATAAAATATTTCCTGAGAATTACTGTTTCAGTCAGTGATTCGAGTGATCACCCGTGATCCAAAATTCAAGTAGTGTGGCAATGACGTAAATAATTAATTTACTCTCTTAATTTCTATGCAGGTAAGTACTTAATCAATAATAACTCAGATCGGATGAAAAAAGACAGAGTCCGTGGTGTTAGAGTTTCTTAGGGGTTTTATTCCTCATAAAGGAATGGTCGTGACCAGGATATCATGTTCTGACCACCACAGGGGTGTCAGAAGGGATAGAGCAAACTTTATTGACATTACATAGCTTATATACTTAATTCACATCATAAGTAATGGTGCAAGAGGCGTAACAGCTGAGAGAAGACAAGATAACAGTATACACGTGGTACTAGTACGTAATCAAGAGGCGTGAACTAGGCGTGAACCAGAGGTGCGTGCTAGAAACGTCACTGATAGGTGACGCAAGTGGGTGGCACCAAGGGGTGGTGCTAACAGAATTGTCGCAATGTCAGCAGAAATCGGAAGCTTGGATGCGCGCGCAGCTGCATGACGTGTGATTGACGGGGTGCTGGGGACTTGACATTTACACTGACGGAAAGAGACAGAAGTCTGGCATGTCAGATCAACTTGTACTTCTATCATATCTGATATCTGATGTTTAGGAACCATATTATCTGGGCGGAAAGGTCTCTAGGGCAGAAGCTATTCTATGCTAACTGTGGATGCGTGTATAAGCGCCTAAGTGTCTGCATGAGAAAAGTGGGGGCACGAGGCCTTCCATGGAAGCATGGTAACAGGGGCTATGATTTACTTGCACTGAGACAGGTCGGCCCTTTGGCTCTGCAGCTGGAGAGGATGTTTACTGGAGCTAGTAGGCAGGAATGCATTTTCGAGGAGCGGACAGATAACTCGAAGGTTATAGTCAGTCTTGGCAGAAAGCAGGCTGAGCTGAGCGCGAGGGGCCGCGCTGGGAGTAAGTCAGAGTTCACGGGTACAGAGGTAGCCTGGGCAGAGGCTGTCAGAGTCAGGAGCCAAAAGAGGCTCGATGGCAGAAATTCAGGGCCTACTCTGTCAGAGCAGGAAAAACATGTAAAGTGTACTACAAAAAGACGGTGGCACAGCATACTTAAGAACGGACTATATAATCCATTCAGGGTGGATCTGAAAGAGGACAAGTTAACGTTGGACGCAAATGTATTTGCGTCTTCATAGCTGGCACAGGAGGGAAGTTACATGCACTTTAAGCTGGTACATGGAGTCGGTGGGGTACGCGCTAGGGAACATAACTTGACCATAAAATTTATATTTCCTCATTCCCTCCTTGTTCCCTACGGACCCTTCATGATATATCGATCCTCATGAATCGATCAGTTTGTTCTTGTAACATCATTTGTTCTTCTTTCTTTCTTTTACGTTTCGAGAAAAAACTGGAATGTTCAATACAAGAGGTGGCACACAGTCCACAAATCGCTGGCCCACACTGCAGGCACAGGCAGCAACTGAATACTAGGACTAGGCCAATGCCTAGGAAGGATAGGATCTTCCATCCCCAAGCTGTTAACGTTGTCCAGAACCAACCGGACCAAGTCCAGATACCTGGATTCTGATGTATCTGATTTGCAATTTTATGGAGACGAGTGATAGCTTGATATACAGATGGTGCATTTTGTGGTATGAAAACACAGCAACTTGACCCGATGACCTTACAGGCTCCACCTCTATCTGCCAAGATGACGTCAATAACAAGACGATTCTGAAGAACAACAACCCGCATGGCGGACTGCTCTTCTGTTAAGTTACCTAAGGCGGAGGCAGTTTCATTCACTACTGCTTCAAGTGTTCTAGTCAACCTGTGTATTAATTTACTATTCTGAACAGGTCCTAAAAAGAAAAAGAATCCTTTATTAAAATCGGTGTACTGTTCCCATGCCGTTTCTGTGTAGTCGATAAGTGGAATATCTCTTCTGGGTCTATTCTTTACTAGATTGGTATTTCTATGGTAATCAGGGGGAGCTAGGAAAACAGGTGGCAGAAGGAATGCAATGTAACAGGTACCATCCCAATCTGGAGGTAGACGTATGTATGCGGTATGACCACAAACAAAGTAAGAATGACTAATAGCTTTAAAGGACGATTTACCATGATCACTGAATTCGATCACAATAGTGCATTTACTATGACCTAAGTGTACTGAACCTTTCTTCCTGATACATAATTCACCAGTAACCGGCAATACTGACATAGTGGGTATAACTGGCGTGTCTTCGGATTCAACAGTAAGAATCATAAGGCTAATTGTGTAATTACCTAATCCATACACTTCATTTTCTAGATCTGTTCCTATTCTAATGGGGAGTCCCTCTTTATCAGGGTAACAGACGTCAAGCAGGACTAAGTTCAGGTTTCCCCAAACCCAGCCCCCATCGAAAACAGCAATATCAGGATCTAAGGAATTAATTATTTTAAACCATGCTCCGCAGGAGCCATTGTGAGTGAACGGGTACGGAAAGAGGGGCAGAGCTCCCTTGTAGTTCTGGTAGGGAGGGAGTCGGCCACATATCCAGCAATCTGTAGCATTGTTAGTTTGATGGGAATGATGTAGCATACTAATGAATGTATTGTTGCGCAGCGCAAGTCTGTAGGAAAGCTCATGTGGAGGTAACTCACTAAAAGTGTGTTCAGCAGATATATTATAGGCAGATTGTTCACGCTTGAAAATAGGGTAATAGATAGGTAATAGGATGCTAGTAACAATAATTAGAATACTTAGAATAAACATGATTAATAGTGTCACTATACAGTGACTACGAAGTGATTTACAATATGTACGTTTCTTGGCTTTTCTCTCTCTCTCTCTATCTCGATCTAGGGGATACATGTCAGAAACTATTTAACCGATTCACCTAGGGGAGGACTTAAACAATTAAACTGTCTGACTTGCTAGATCGGAGTTTCATGCGATAATTTTCTTGGGGAGTCTTTTCTCGTTCAGATTCTGTAAAGTCTTTTGTCTCGACACAGTCTTTGGTGGTGGTGGACGAGTCTCGATCAGGTTTCAGTCCAAGGAATTTCTTCACATGACTCGTGTGAACCCACCCCTTTCTTCCTTCGATTTTCACGGCCGTCCTTGTGGTGAGAAGAACGGTCTTCGGGGACTTCCAGCGGGGCTCCAGCGGACTCTTTCTGTCGAAGTTGCGAACTAGCACAATGTCGCCAGGACGGATGTCGTGTGGCTTTACATCAGTGTTGTCAGGGAAGGCTGCGGCAACCTGTCAACGACATGATTGGAGTGCAGACATCAAGGAGGCAAGGTAATCTGTCAACATATTACAATCAACATCAGTAATCTTTTTCGGAATGGGCGTCCCCCACATATTCGGTGGTCTGCCAAAGACCACCTCGTACGGGGATAGCCCTGATCTCGAATGGGCAACCATTCTCATGTAGAATAGTGCCACTGGCAGGGCGACTATCCAGTCGACCCCTTTCTCCTGACATATTTTGGCAAGGCGGATCTTTAGTGTCTGGTTATGCCTCTCTACAAGGCCTGCGGCTTCGGGGTGTCGGACACAATGGAACTTCCACTGGTATCCCAGTAATAAGGAAACTTCTTTCATTAGGGCAGATGAGAATGGCTGACCGTTATCTGAGTACACGACACGAGGCAGGCCGTATCGTGGGAAGAATTCACGAACCAGCTGCTTGGCAGTGGTCGGGGCAGTGTAATCTGGGACTGGGTATGCTTCGGTCCAGCGGGACAGAGCACAGACAACTACGAGGACATATTTAAATCCTCGACAACGGTCCATCTGGATATAATCCATCTGGAGGACTTCAAAAGGGTGATCGGGAGGATGAAATCCACCTTGCTCTACAGGGACGCTTTTACCTGGATTGAACTGACAACAGATCATGCAAGTACGCACTTTCTGTTTCGCTGCTGCTCGTAAGTGTTTATTGTTCCAGAGATTTTGTAAACTGTCTAACATCGCTTTCTCTCCTAGGTGTGCTGGGCTATGTGCTGTATTAATCATGACTTGAACCATAGAGTCAGGGAGAAACCATGTAGACTTTCCCTTCGTCATCCAACCTTGATCTGTCTGGATCCCTCCTAGTTCAATCCATTTCTTTATTTCTTCTGGAGTAGCATGTGTCTGAATGTCGATAACATCTAGTGTGGGATCCCTGACTATCATACAGTTTGTCGGTTCTGTTGTCTTTGTTGTATCAGTTGTCTGAGTGTGAGTCAATGCTGTATGTTTTGCTGTCTGGTCTGCCAGGTCGTTACCCTGGGAAACAGAATCTGTGACTTTAGTATGTGCTTTACACTTCATGACGGATATGGCTGAAGGTAGATGTATTGCTTCTAACAGTGCTTGAATGAGGGGACCATGTTGGATCTTGGCACCATGAGAGGTCAGAAAACCTCGTTCTTGCCACAGCATGCCGAAGTCGTGTACAACTCCGAACGCATAACGGGAATCAGTGTATATGTTGACATTTCTGTTCTTGGCTAGAATACAGGCTCGGGTCAGAGCGATGAGCTCTGCCGCTTGAGCAGACAGTGTATCAATACGATGTGTTTCTTTAACTTCAGTTTCAGTGGTCACAGCATATGCGGCCACTAATTCTCCTGTACTTGTTCTCATACATGAACCATCCACATAAAGTGTCAGGTCTGGATTTGTCAATGGAACATCTGTTAAATCTCGTCGGGGTTTTGTTACTGCATTAATGATCTCTATGCAATCATGCGGGGCTGGATCTGTCATAACTGTAGGTAACAGTGTTGCTGGGTTCAAGATACTGCAGCGTCTGATTTCTATGTGTGGCTGGAATAGTGTCAATTCGTAACCTGTCAGTCGTGCTATAGTCAAGTGTTGAGTCTGGGTTCTGTTTAAAAGAACCTCTACAGAATGTGGAACTTGTACTGTTAACTGATGACCTAAAACAATTGAATCGCTCTGTCTGATTGCTAGCGCTGTTGCTGCTACGGACTTCAAGCACGCAGGGAGTGCCTGGGCTACTGAATCCAATGTACTTGAAAAATAAGCGCAAGGCTTATGTGAACCTGCTTGATCTTGAGTGAGGACAGACAATGCTGTGCCGTCACGTTCTGTAACAAAAAGTGTAAACGGTTTGCTGTAACATGGTGTCGCTAAAACTGGTGCTTGGCATAATGCTTTCTTTAATTCCTCAAAGGCTTGTGTGTGTTCCTGAGTCCAAGGGAGGACAGTCGAAGTTGCTGCCTCCTGCGTCGTTAACTGGATGAGTGGTTTAGCTAGAAATGCATATTGAGGAATCCATTGTCTGCAGTACGAGGTGAGGCCTATAAAGGCCCGCACTTCCTTTTGTGTCTGGGGTCGAGGCATATGTATAATTAACTGAATGCGATCGGGAGTGAGCTGTCTCCCCACTTTGGACAGCAAGTGACCTAAGTACACAACTTGCTGAACACAGAATTGTAGCTTCGAAGGAGACACCTTGTGTCCCCTGTCTGCCAGGAAATGTAAAACTGTCAATGATGCTTGTTCACATTCGGGCTCACTTCGTGCGGTGATCAGTAGATCATCGACGTATTGCAGTAAAGCGGTGTTAACTGGCATTTGAATACAATCTAGTTGTCTTTTCAGTGCTTGACTATAGATGCTGGGACTTTCTGTGAATCCTTGAGGTGCGCGGGAAAATTTGAAACTTCGTCCATTTAAACTGAATCCGAAGAGATATTGGCTCTCCGGATCAATAGGTACACTGAAGAAAGCGTTCTTGAGATCGATTACAGTAAAGAACGTTGCTCCTGAATCAATAGCAGTCAATAGGGAAGAGATATCGGGGACCACAGGGTACTGTGGTACAATGCATTTGTTCAGTTCTCGAAGATCAATCACCAGTCGATATACTGGCGGTGCATTGGGGTCTGTGCGTTTTAGAATCGGAATGATAGGTGAATTACAGACATTGGAGTCGGTCTCTACGACCACTCCTTGGGCAATAAGCTCTTCAATGATTTTCAGTAAAGCCACTACAGCATCGGGTGGTAACTTGTATTGTCTGATTCTGGGTAGAACAACTCCTGTCTTGAGTGTAACACGATAGGGAGTGATATGCATACAACCTACGTCAGCTGGGCCTTTTGCCCATAGGTGATCTGGTACATTTTTCAATCTGACATCAAAATCTCGTAAAACATAATGACCCTTGAAATCCCGTAGAAAGAGTCTAACTCCCTCCGGGGAACAGCATATTATAGCTCCTAGAGCCTTCAGTGTTTTAATTCCTAACAGATTTTCTGGGCATGATTTCGTAAGTAATAAGTCTGTAACTCGGGATAATGGACCCACAGCCAATGGTACTGGTTCCGATACTTCATTTACAATAGGCTGTCCTGAAAAACCTAGGGAAACATTCTGTGAGCCTGAGAGGGGTGCCCCTGGGACTTCATTATGACTGATAGTGGTGCGACTTGCCCCTGTGTCAATTAAAAACTTTCTGTCTTTTCCCAATACGTGACTGTGTACATAAGGACCTTCTTGATCTACAGGAATTTCTATAAGAGGCAAACCACCTTCCCTCTCTAGGCTGTTTCATGTATATCGGGGGTAATCTGGATATGCAGATTGGGCATACTGGTACATCTGTTGCGAAACTTGCTGAGTCGCGGCAATGGGCTGTGGCTGTGGTACTGCTACTGTCTGTGCTGTGTGAGATGGAGCATGCATAGGCTGTGTATTCTGCATTGGCTGTACATTTTGTGAGGTCTGTTGCTGAACCTGATCTTGTCTAGGCGGATGCGGTCTTTCTTTAGTTTTACCTGTTGAGATGTTATGTTTCAGGACTGGGCATTCATGTACGTAATGACCTGGCTGTTTGCAGTAATTACATGTCCCCTTAACGGGAGCTGTAGTGTGATTTGTCTGGGTCCCACCTTTTCTTTGCCCGTCGGCTGGGACCGTCTGAGCTACTAACATTTTCATTTTCGTGTCTTTCATACGTTTCTGTTCCTGATCTTGTTCTTCTCTAATTCTGTTCTGATGATATTGTAACATTTGTAACATCTGGGACGGCGTATTTGCCTGCCAAGTACTTTCAACCTTGTACACTCTATTTTTAACTAATGGTAGGGAGTTCTCGACTAGTTTTGATACAAAAAGGTGTGGATATGATTCGCTGCTTGGTTGTAGGCCACTATTTATAATGAAACATTTCTCGAATCTTGAATAGAAGTCACTAGTATCTTCATCATGTTTCTGTTTACAGGACGAGATGGCGTCCCAATCTTCCTTTCTAGTTGTCAATAATCTTGGCAAAACCTGTACTATTAAACCGGGTAATGCTTTAGTCTTGTCCCCAAGGCCTACTCCGGGGATTCGTTTGCTTTCCTCGTCTTCTATTTCTGCCCATGCTATCTTTGTGTCCCCCACCTCCCATTCTTTTTCCTTTAATTTCTCGTAAATGCCCGTGGGCAACAGTACTTTTAACATTTTCATAATATCATCATACGTGTAATCCCCCATGAGTAACATGTCTTTGAGTTCTCTGTGAAAACCTGCAGGGTCTTTATCGTGACACGGAACTAGTTTCTTCATTTCTAACAGTTCTAACTTGGTCAGTGGTGTGTGAACATACACACGCTTCAAGGCATGATCCTCACCCATAACTGGGTGTACTTCTCGTAAGGGGTTCTGACTTTCAATGCCACTCAGGCATTGCATGTGATACGTTTTTCTTTCTGGAGGCGGGGCGGGAACATATTCAGAGCTTATGAAGGTGTTGTATTTACGCCGCTGTTCTAGAATTATTTGTATTAACTTGGTACTGAAACCTCTCCATCTATCCATGAGTAGTGCTTCTAATGTTTCGTGTAAGGGACCTGGATCGGAATGGTGGTTTCTATACTTGATAAGGAGGTGCTGAATCATGTATACACCTGCTAATTTCTGTTCGTCTGGGGAAAGGTTCAGAAATGTCTGAGCTAAGGTATCATCATGATATATGTCTGGGTTTTCGGCCCATAACACGGCTGACCGGGCTAGTTCCTGTTCATCCATAGAATTGAGTACATGGTACCCCATTCGGTCTCGAAGCCTTTTATCAGTTTCCTGGAACTGATGTTCAGAAGAATTCGGATTTGTTAAAGCAGAGAGAAAAACTCTCTTGTTTTCTGGACGGATGCCTTTCCTAAGGTAGTTTCCCTTACCTACATACGCTATAGTATCTGTAGACCTTCCTCGTTCTTCATGTTCTTCTTCCTCCTCGGAGGAAGCTTTTTCATTCTGGTGTGCTGTTATCACTGCCCTTCTTATTTTCTGGTACATACTGGCTATGCAAGCCCCCCTGTCATGTTTTCCTTCGGCTATATTTTGACCCCACTTGTTTAGTGCATCTAATTCACTTTGATCTGTCTCAGGCCTGTCTCGTTCTCTTATTAGACAATTTATGAAAAATCGTAATATCTGTGCTTGAATGTCAACTTTCTGTTTATCCATGGCATCCTTGATACTGTCAGGGTCTTTCCCTGTCTGAACAAACTCGTATATTCTATCGAGACGCTCCTTCATTCCTACATAGCATAGCAAGATATCAGTGGCAGATCTTAACCGTAGTGATGCCAATATCATTAGATCGTTTTTTCCGGGTACTGGATCATATCTGCAAACTGACATGTTTTCCTTTAATGCGTCAAGGCGGGGGGACTGGAACGTAGGGAGACTCTGCGTGTCCCTGAAATTGAATCTGCGTGTTAATGGCGGGGTCCGAAGACCCGCAGTCGCACCTCCTGAAACGGATGCTTGGGCATTATCTCCCTGCGGAGTCTGGACCTGAACTTGAATTTGTCGTTTAGTAGGATCAGGTAGGACTTGTTTCGGTAGGTCAATCTTGGGAGCGGGAAGTGGCGGAGCTGGCGGAACATAATCTGGGGCCGGAGTGCCACCCCCGTCCCTGTCAGTGGGCAGGGCACGAACAGGCAGATTGGCGTAAGCTGGTGCTACATCCTCTAGGTAAGAATTTAGGAATATGTCTTTAGTAGTTTTATGCATTACTTTAGTTGGAACTAATGGTGGCGGTAAGTTTTTCGGTATTTCTGATAGGGCCTCAGGTGTACCTTCGGCCGCGAGATACATTCCGTTTACAAGATTGTTTCGGGCACGGTCTATTTGTTCTGTTTTTACTCGGATTCCTTCAGTAACTAATTCGTTTTCTTGGGCCTTTTCTGATTCTTTAAGTCTGTCTTCTCTACGGAGTGCTTTCTCAGCACGTTTATGTGATTCCTTACGCCAAAATTCTATGGCGTCTTTCTGTGATTGTCTGGCTTTCTTTTTCCATAATGCTTCTTCTACCTTCATGATGCACTCGGCATCCCATGTTCCGGTAACAGGCCATCTGTGTCTTTCGTCTAGGTGCTTGGTGTAATCGGCCCATAAATCTAGATATAATATGGCGTCTATGCCATGTTTGTGGTACATAAAGTTACCTGGAGTGTCCCTAGGGGGAATAGGAATTTCTTCCTCCAGTATCCCTTTCCTAGTTCCTATCTGCTTTAACTTGTTGAAAAACGGCATTTTGCTTACTTATTACTGAATACTCAATCCTTACTTACTTAATACTGGTTACAGCTACTTTATACAAGAAACACAAAAATGCACATTAAACGGTCACATTCATACCACGACATTAATCACATAAGAAGACATTTAAAACATAGATGACTACCCCCCTATACTGGATGTACTGCTCAACAGTACAGATACACTGGTGTAACAGTGCAGAAATTCGGAATACTAGATATACTGCTAAACAGTACAGATACACTGCCTAAAAACAGTGCAGACCGGACTTGTGTACCCAAACCCGTCTAGATACGTCCCAGTAATGGTACTCACCGGGAAGCACGGAAACTGAAGGCCTCGGAAAACTTGACTGGACTCGACTCGGTACTTCGGAAAACTTCGGAAAACTTCGGAAACCTTCGGAAAATCTCGGAAAACTTCGGAAAACTGGTGGGCCTCTTGACACCTCGGACCTTGCTTCTTTCGGCTAGGCTCTGGTCGGGATCCTCCGCACTCCTCACCGCCTCGTCTGGGCACTGATCGCAGTCTTCGTCACCTCCTTGAGTCAGAGGGAGATGCAGGAAATCCTGCCGGTACGCGTAGGTTCCGTCTAACTGACGGCAGGGGACAGAGTTTGCAATGCGCCAACCGGCGCGTGAGGTGGGGGAGGGGTCCCTGTTCGGGCGCCAAAATGACGTAAATAATTAATTTACTCTCTTAATTTCTATGCAGGTAAGTACTTAATCAATAATAACTCAGATCGGATGAAAAAAGACAGAGTCCGTGGTGTTAGAGTTTCTTAGGGGTTTTATTCCTCATAAAGGAATGGTCGTGACCAGGATATCATGTTCTGACCACCACAGGGGTGTCAGAAGGGATAGAGCAAACTTTATTGACATTACATAGCTTATATACTTAATTCACATCATAAGTAATGGTGCAAGAGGCGTAACAGCTGAGAGAAGACAAGATAACAGTATACACGTGGTACTAGTACGTAATCAAGAGGCGTGAACTAGGCGTGAACCAGAGGTGCGTGCTAGAAATGTCACTGATAGGTGACGCAAGTGGGTGGCACCAAGGGGTGGTGCTAACAGAATTGTCGCAATGTCAGCAGAAATCGGAAGCTTGGATGCGCGCGCAGCTGCATGACGTGTGATTGACGGGGTGCTGGGGACTTGACATTTACACTGACGGAAAGAGACAGAAGTCTGGCATGTCAGATCAACTTGTACTTCTATCATATCTGATATCTGATGTTTAGGAACCATATTATCTGGGCGGAAAGGTCTCTAGGGCAGAAGCTATTCTATGCTAACTGTGGATGCGTGTATAAGCGCCTAAGTGTCTGCATGAGAAAAGTGGGGGCACGAGGCCTTCCATGGAAGCATGGTAACAGGGGCTATGATTTACTTGCACTGAGACAGGTCGGCCCTTTGGCTCTGCAGCTGGAGAGGATGTTTACTGGAGCTAGTAGGCAGGAATGCATTTTCGAGGAGCGGACAGATAACTCGAAGGTTATAGTCAGTCTTGGCAGAAAGCAGGCTGAGCTGAGCGCGAGGGGCCGCGCTGGGAGTAAGTCAGAGTTCACGGGTACAGAGGTAGCCTGGGCAGAGGCTGTCAGAGTCAGGAGCCAAAAGAGGCTCGATGGCAGAAATTCAGGGCCTACTCTGTCAGAGCAGGAAAAACATGTAAAGTGTACTACAAAAAGACGGTGGCACAGCATACTTAAGAACGGACTATATAATCCATTCAGGGTGGATCTGAAAGAGGACAAGTTAACGTTGGACGCAAATGTATTTGCGTCTTCATAGCTGGCACAGGAGGGAAGTTACATGCACTTTAAGCTGGTACATGGAGTCGGTGGGGTACGCGCTAGGGAACATAACTTGACCATAAAATTTATATTTCCTCAGCAATATTGGTACTGCTTTTGGTTTATAGTTAGTTTCTGGTGAGGCTTGTCCTTATTGCCAGTGAGCCCAGACCCTGTTTTGGTATTGGTGCTTTCCATATACTCAGCCATCCTGGAGCGGAGGTAACTCCCATCCTTCCTTCACCAAACATAGTGGACCCCTCACAGGGTGGTCAAACAAAAGTTCAAAAGGGCTGTAGCCAACCCCCTTCTGTGGGACCTCTCTGTAAGCAAAGAGCAAGCAGGATAAAAGGGTGTCCCATTTCCGCCTAGGCTTCTCTGGTAATCCTTTTATCATTCCCTTGAGGGTCTTGTTGAATCTCTCCACAAGCCCATTGCACTGTGGGTGATAGGGTGTGGTAAACTTGTAGTTTACTCCACACTCCTTCCACATTGCCTTTAAGTATCCAGACATGAAGTTGGTACCTCTGTCTGAAAGAACCTAATTTGGAAAGCCCACTCTTGAGAAAACTGCAATGAGGGCTTTTGCCACAACAGGTGCTGTTGTGGTCCTCAGGGGAATTGTCTCTGGATACCTGGTGACATGATCCACTACCACCAGTATAAATCTGTGCCCAGATGCTGTTTGAGGATCCATGAGACCCACAATATCTATGCCAATTCTCTCAAAGGGTACCCCCACCACAGGTAGTGGTATCAGGGGTGCCTTTGTTGTGCCACCTGACTTACCACTGGCTTGGCAAGTGACACAGGAGCGACAAAACTCCTTGACATTTTCTGACATATGAGGCCAGTGAAAGTGAGGGACAAGCCTGTCCCAAGTCTTGTTCTGGCCTAAGTGTCATGCAAGGGGAATATCATGGGCCAAGGTAAGAAGGAAGCCCCTAAACTTCAAAGGTATAACCAACCTCCTGGTGGTACCAGGCTTGGGGTCTCTAGCCTCTGAGTAAAGCAGTCCATCATCCCAATATACTTTATGGGCACCTTGAGCATTCCCTGCAGCCTCAGCAGCAGCTTGCTGTCTGAGGGGTTCAAGTGAAGGGCAATCTAATTGGGCCTGCCCCAGGTCTGCCCTTGAGGGTCCCCCTGTCCCTAGAAACTCAACCTGACCAGGCTCCAGTTCCTCAGAGACAGTCTCCTCTTGGACTGCAGAATCAGCTTCCTTTAAGTCTGATCCTCAACCTGGGGCAAGGGGGAAGGCACAGCCTTAACCCTCTTGCTCCTTCTCTTGGGTTGTGGTTGGTCTATTGTTTCAAGATCCACCACTGGTTCAGGAAGGCACTTCTTAGCCTGAGACCTTGTCACTGCAAGGACATGAGCTGAAATCCCTAGCATTACCATCTGCCTTGAACCTACTTTCCCCTCCTGAGGCGGAAGCCGGGAGGTCTCCTTACTTTTCTTTTATTTAGAACACTTGACTCGTGTATTTTAAAATTTAGAATTTCATTGTGTGCCTCTTGCAGTTTGTGCTCGCGCTTGTGTTTAAAGCGTGCTGGAGCACAGCGCTGCTTATTTCTCGATCTCCCAGCGCTTGTAAGCGCTTTGCTTCCCCCCCCTCCCTTGCCTGGGACTCTGAGACCGCCCTCGGCTGAGTATTGACGCCGAGGGCTGGGATCTCATCTTGGCAGCCATCTTGGGGGTAGGACTTCCACACGCGCGCTCTAGCAGCGCTATAAAAGGGAACCGGAGCATTCTGCAGGTGATTACCATCTGCCTTGAACCTACTTTCCCCTCCTGAGGCGGAAGCCGGGAGGTCTCCTTACTTTTCTTTTATTTAGAACACTTGACTCGTGTATTTTAAAATTTAGAATTTCATTGTGTGCCTCTTGCAGTTTGTGCTCGCGCTTGTGTTTAAAGCGTGCTGGAGCACAGCGCTGCTTATTTCTCGATCTCCCAGCGCTTGTAAGCGCTTTGCTTCCCCCCCCTCCCTTGCCTGGGACTCTGAGACCGCCCTCGGCTGAGTATTGACGCCGAGGGCTGGGATCTCATCTTGGCAGCCATCTTGGGGGTAGGACTTCCACACGCGCGCTCTAGCAGCGCTATAAAAGGGAACCGGAGCATTCTGCAGGTGATTACCATCTGCCTTGAACCTACTTTCCCCTCCTGAGGCGGAAGCCGGGAGGTCTCCTTACTTTTCTTTTATTTAGAACACTTGACTCGTGTATTTTAAAATTTAGAATTTCATTGTGTGCCTCTTGCAGTTTGTGCTCGCGCTTGTGTTTAAAGCGTGCTGGAGCACAGCGCTGCTTATTTCTCGATCTCCCAGCGCTTGTAAGCGCTTTGCTTCCCCCCCCTCCCTTGCCTGGGACTCTGAGACCGCCCTCGGCTGAGTATTGACGCCGAGGGCTGGGATCTCATCTTGGCAGCCATCTTGGGGGTAGGACTTCCACACGCGCGCTCTAGCAGCGCTATAAAAGGGAACCGGAGCATTCTGCAGGTGATTACCATCTGCCTTGAACCTACTTTCCCCTCCTGAGGCGGAAGCCGGGAGGTCTCCTTACTTTTCTTTTATTTAGAACACTTGACTCGTGTATTTTAAAATTTAGAATTTCATTGTGTGCCTCTTGCAGTTTGTGCTCGCGCTTGTGTTTAAAGCGTGCTGGAGCACAGCGCTGCTTATTTCTCGATCTCCCAGCGCTTGTAAGCGCTTTGCTTCCCCCCCCTCCCTTGCCTGGGACTCTGAGACCGCCCTCGGCTGAGTATTGACGCCGAGGGCTGGGATCTCATCTTGGCAGCCATCTTGGGGGTAGGACTTCCACACGCGCGCTCTAGCAGCGCTATAAAAGGGAACCGGAGCATTCTGCAGGTGATTACCATCTGCCTTGAACCTACTTTCCCCTCCTGAGGCGGAAGCCGGGAGGTCTCCTTACTTTTCTTTTATTTAGAACACTTGACTCGTGTATTTTAAAATTTAGAATTTCATTGTGTGCCTCTTGCAGTTTGTGCTCGCGCTTGTGTTTAAAGCGTGCTGGAGCACAGCGCTGCTTATTTCTCGATCTCCCAGCGCTTGTAAGCGCTTTGCTTCCCCCCCCTCCCTTGCCTGGGACTCTGAGACCGCCCTCGGCTGAGTATTGACGCCGAGGGCTGGGATCTCATCTTGGCAGCCATCTTGGGGGTAGGACTTCCACACGCGCGCTCTAGCAGCGCTATAAAAGGGAACCGGAGCATTCTGCAGGTGATTACCATCTGCCTTGAACCTACTTTCCCCTCCTGAGGCGGAAGCCGGGAGGTCTCCTTACTTTTCTTTTATTTAGAACACTTGACTCGTGTATTTTAAAATTTAGAATTTCATTGTGTGCCTCTTGCAGTTTGTGCTCGCGCTTGTGTTTAAAGCGTGCTGGAGCACAGCGCTGCTTATTTCTCGATCTCCCAGCGCTTGTAAGCGCTTTGCTTCCCCCCCCTCCCTTGCCTGGGACTCTGAGACCGCCCTCGGCTGAGTATTGACGCCGAGGGCTGGGATCTCATCTTGGCAGCCATCTTGGGGGTAGGACTTCCACACGCGCGCTCTAGCAGCGCTATAAAAGGGAACCGGAGCATTCTGCAGGTGATTACCATCTGCCTTGAACCTACTTTCCCCTCCTGAGGCGGAAGCCGGGAGGTCTCCTTACTTTTCTTTTATTTAGAACACTTGACTCGTGTATTTTAAAATTTAGAATTTCATTGTGTGCCTCTTGCAGTTTGTGCTCGCGCTTGTGTTTAAAGCGTGCTGGAGCACAGCGCTGCTTATTTCTCGATCTCCCAGCGCTTGTAAGCGCTTTGCTTCCCCCCCCTCCCTTGCCTGGGACTCTGAGACCGCCCTCGGCTGAGTATTGACGCCGAGGGCTGGGATCTCATCTTGGCAGCCATCTTGGGGGTAGGACTTCCACACGCGCGCTCTAGCAGCGCTATAAAAAGCTCACCTCTCTTTCCGCGCAGCGGACGCGATCAGCGGCCGCGCCGGATCTGCGCCGGAGTCGTGCCAGAGTCCTGCCCGTCTGCGCCCGTCAGCGTCCCGGAGGCGTACGGCGTGGCAGGTACCTCTGGCCACTATGCGCTCCTATACCGCTCAGGAGCTCCTGTCGCTGCGCAATTGTAATGCGTCGTGCCTATCAGTCTTCCCCAGCCGGTATAGGGGTAAGCATAAATGCCCTGCTTGTTTCTGGCATCCTGTTCGCACCCTCCCTTCCCCTTTGCCTGGTAAGGAGAGTAGCTCTAAACATCTTTGTCTACTCCTTAATACGAGGTCATTGCATCGCCACACTCAAGAGATCTTTGATCTCCTGTCAACTATCAGTCCCACCTGCCTGATGCTTACTGAGACATGGCTCAATGATTCCTCTAATCCGGACATAGTGGCTGCCATTCCCACTGACTACACTATCCATCGACAGGATAGAGACAAGGGTAGGGGAGGTGGAGTCGCCCTGATTGTGAAGAATTCTCTTCCGTGCACAGTCATGCACACACATACTATCGAAGGGGCCGATTCATTAGCCTTCACCATCGCTCTATCACCACAACAAGCATTGAAGGGTATGATCGTTTACAGACCCCCGGGCCCTGTCGGCTCTTTTTTCGAGGACCTCCAACAGGCCATGTCGGTCCTTGTCTTGAGATCGGAGCAGTGCTTATTGGTAGGCGATTTTAATTTTCACATGGACGACCACAATGATCAAAATGCCATCAAATTGTTGGATATTACATCTACCCTGGGTCTTTCCCCTTATCTTTTTGGTCCCACCCACGATAAAGGCCACACACTTGATCAGGTTTTTTCCACCATACCTATCATGAATGTCACACTCTTGCCAATCGTTTGGTCTGACCATTTCCTGGCCCACTTTGAAATACATTCCATCCCGGCCCCCCCTGCTAGAACCACGAGACAGCAGGGCAGCAACTACAGGACACTGCACAGGGTGACCTCGGACATGCTCACACATGCCTTAATTGATCACCCTGTGGTCTGCACTGGGGATCTGGAGGAAGATCTGGAGAGCTTACAATCATGGCTCCTTGCCAGACTCGATGAGTTCGCTCCCCTCCAGCCACCCAGGTCCGTTGCTCGACGGGCTTCTGCTCCCTGGTTCACGGAGGACTTAGCCATTGCCCGCAGGCATTGCAAAGTGGTAGAGCGTGCATGGAGAGCCCAGTATGAGCTTGAGGCTAAACAACGTTATAAAACAACGATGAAGGCATACCATGAACTTGTTCTTCAGAGCAAGAAACGATATCTCGCCAAAAGGATTGATGACGCTGCTAACTCCTGTAAGGAGATTTTCTCAATCGTGCGTGAATTCACTGGCCCCCGGTCTATCTCTACTCAGAGTGCCCCGACAGAGACCTGGACCAACACTATTGCCAACTTTTTTACCACCAAAATCAGGCAAATCCAGGCCTCCTTTCCGCAGAGAGATCCGGATAATGTGTCTGTGAGGCCGATTGAGGCAGCGCCTCTGTCTCCACCGGGCCCAGTTCTGCTCGATTTTCCTCCTCTCTCGGTTGATACATCTTTAACCTTGATGAGGAACCTTAAGTCGGGCTCACCATTAGATCCTTGCCCGGCAAAATTTCTGGCGAGAGTGGCTGATGCTATAAATCCTATAGCCAATCCCATCCTTAATCTATCTCTGAGCGAGGGCTCTCTGCCTCCGACATGGAAGCAAGCCATGGTCATTCCTCTGATCAAGAAACCCAATCTTGACCCGGAGGCACCTTCCAACTATAGACCAATCTCGCTCCTCCCAGCACTGACCAAGATCTTGGAAAAGCACGTACATGGCGTGCTCTCCAATTTCTTGGAGTCTAATGATCTGCTCCATGAATCCCAATCGGGATTCCGCTCCAACTTAAGCACCGAGACGGCGCTCTTGGAAGTCTCGGAGATCATCAGAGAGGTGCTGGATATGGGAGGCAGGGTGTTGTTAGTCATGCTAGACCTGTCGGCGGCGTTTGACACCGTCCCCCATGAGGATCTCCTCACTAGGCTCCATGACATCGGGCTAGGGGGGACGGTGCTCAATTGGTTTTCTTCCTTTTTGGCCAGCCGCCGCCAGACGGTCTGGGTTCCACCCGGATCCGCCGAGATGCCGCCATTGGGAGTCGGAGTGCCTCAGGGCTCTATCCTGAGCCCCACTCTTTTCAACATCTTGATGACCCCTCTGGCGACATTGGCGGAGTCCCATGGGGCCCGGATCGTCTCTTATGCTGACGACACTCAGCTCCTCTTCACCTGTCGTAAGGGTGAAGAGTTTGATGGTGAAGGGATCCGCGAGTGCCTTGGGGCTGTTTTTAGCTGGTTTTCACAAAACAGCCTCAAGTGCAACTCGGATAAGTCCGAAATACTATTCTTCGGATGCCCCTCTGAACCAGACTGGCGAGGCTGGTGGCCTGCTGACAAGTTCCCTCCCACACAGTCATCTAAGTGGGCCAAGAACCTGGGAGTCAAAATCGATAATGAGCTGTCGCTCAAATCCCAGGTTTCTACCCTTACGGGAACCTGTTTTGGCATCCTCAGAATGTTGCGCAAGTTCTTCCCCTTACTTTCGGAGCAACATCGGAGGATCACTGTTCAGGCCCTCAGAGGGTCCAGATTGGACTATGCCAATGCTCTATATCTGGGCCTGCCTGAATACCTCCTCCAACGCCTGCAGATCACTCAGAACGCTGCTGCGCGTGCCATCTTTGGCCTTCATCGTCGGACTAGTGCCTCTAATCTTCTTGCATCCCTCCACTGGCTCCCGGTGCGGAAGAGGATACTGTTTAAGACCATGACTCTCGCCCACAAGGCCTTATATGGCACTGGTGCCAAGTATCTTCAGAGGAGGCTTGATTTTTATCGACCGGCACGCTCCCTTAGGTCAGAAACCTTGGCCTTGGCTCGGGTCCCACGTATCAAAAAGGCTCGGCTAGGCGGCCGGTCCTTTAGCTTTCTTGCTCCTAAGCTTTGGAACTCGTTGCCGTTGTCCCTGCGGAGCACTTCTAATCTGCTTGTCTTCAGGAAAAACTTGAAAACTTGGCTGTTTGCCGGATAACTCTCCCCTCTGTGGCCCTTTCTCTGTTATTGTTATGTTTCCTGTCCCACTTTTGGTTTGGAGCTCAAAGCGCCGGGACACTCCTTTGGAGTAGCCGTTGCGCTATACAAGTCCCAATTTAACATAACATAACATAACATAACATGAGTCCTGTACTCCACTTCTGACCAAACTGAGCTTTCAAGATCATTGCCTAACAGACAGTCTACTGGGAGGTCTGCACTTACCACAACTTTCTTTAGGCCATTTACCCCTCCCCAGGAGAAGTTCACAACAGCCACACGATGTGTAGTAGTGGTTTTGCTTGCATTGGTCACTAGGTATTTCTCACCTAGTACAATCTGACCAGGGTCCACAAAGTCAGGTGTCACCATAGTGACACTGGCACAAGTGTCCCTGTAGGCCTGAGCCAGTTTCTCATTTATCAAAGGCGTCTGCCTATACTTGCCCAGGTTACTGGGACTCACAGTAGTGGACAAAGATAAGTCCACATCATATAGGAGAACTGCCTGAGTAGGGACTCTGACTAGACCAGATTCCATCTCAGTACCCAGGGTTAACCCTACTATACCCTTTGGCTGTGTACCACCACTGTTAACTGTACTAGGGGGTGCAGATGCTTTAGGAACTGCAGTGGTGGGGACTGGATGTTCCTTGGTGCATTCACTGCCCCAGTGTGAAACTGATTTGCAGGTATTACACCAAGGTTTCTTTGGGCCATCATTCTTCTTTTTCTTTTTGTCATTTTGGGAACCACCCTCCTTATTACTAGTTTGGGGGCCTGAAGACTTCTGGTCCTTTTCTTTATCTTTCTGATTCCCACCCTTCTGGTCTGTTTTCTTCTGGTCACCACCATGGTTCTGGGGTTTCTGCTTAATCCTTGTTCTGACCCATTTGTCTGCCTTCTTTCCCAATTCTTGGGGAGAGGCCAGATCAGAGTCAATAAGGTATTGATGCAACAGCTGGTTCTGACAGTTATTAAGGATCTGCTCTCTCATTATAAGATTGTACAATCCTGTATAGTCTGAGACTTTACTTCCCTGCAGCCAACCCTCCAGAGCCTTAGTGGCACAATCAACAAAATCAGTCCAGTCCTGAGTCTGTGCTTTTTGGGTGTCTCTGAACAACAACCAGTATTGCTCAGTGGTTAGGCCAAACCCGAGCACTCTTCAGGACAGAGTATCCTCAGGTCTAACTGTGAGGAGCCTATCCCTCCCTTTCTCAGAAAAGGAGTACCATAAAATTGCAGCCCACTGATCCTGAGGAACCTGCTGTACCATGCAGGCTCTCTCAAGAGCAGTCATCCATTTGTGGATGTCATCCCTGTCCTTGTAGGGGGGCACAATTTTTGTCAGGTTTCTATTGTCATAGCCCCTGTCTTTGTCTCTAGGAATATTGCTGCCACCAGTGGCATCTAAGTCACACAACTTCTGTTATCTTGCTAAAGCAAGTTTAGCTTGAGCCAAGGCTATCTCTTCCCTCTCTATTTGGAGTTGGACAGCCCTCATCCTGGCCCTATGCTCTTTCCTCTGGGGGGAAGTCATTCCCCTTTGAGATTCTCTTGAGACACTAGAAATATGAGAGTCTCCTGATGGAGATATCACCCTTCTGTTGCCTGGGAGAATTAGGTTATGGGATCTGGGGAGGTGATGGCCCTCTCCATTCCCATGTGGGTCTAAGTTGGCCTGGTTAAGCCTGGCAACTACAACCTGGTTACCCCTCTGATCCTGATCCTCAGGCTCATCTACTTCTGAGCCCTCTTCCTCCTCTTCTTCTTCCTCTTCTGGAGTATTCTCATTCTCAGGGGTGTTCACTCCATCTCCTAAATCTAAGGGAGCTGCACTCGCCTTATCTAAGTCATCCTTTTCCAGGATGGCTATCAGGCAAGGAATGGTGGGGTTTCTGCCCCTTTTTAGCCCCCTTGCAATGCACAAGGCACCCAAGTCTTTGTGGCTAAGTTTGTCATAGCTGGAAGTTGCCTTGGTAAGGCCAACTGTCACAGGGCCAGAGCCTGAAGCTCTTCCTGTGTCAGACATGACTGCTAGTGAGGTGCAAATGGTGCACTTACCTACACTAAGTGTTTTCCTACTGTACCTTGCTAGTGAGTTGTAGTCAGGGTGTGCTAATCCCTTTAATCTACAACTACTAAGTTCAGTAGAACTTAAATATGCTAAGCTTATGATTTATATGTACCTAAGGTACTTGATGTGATCTTTCAATTTGATAAAAAGATTGCAATGGTAAAACAACAGCAAGCTCAAATCCGCACCGCTGCGCACCAATGTGAGAAGTTGGCCTGATATATGATGTTTCCAATTCTGGAACCACCTTGTATCAGTCCAAACAATCCCTTAGGGTGTTGTTTAGACAGGCTTTTTGGCCCTAGTGGGCAGTGATATAGACTTTAATCTTGCTCACATCTAGGATACGTATTCCTAGCTTGTGTTGGCCCTTTTAAGCCCTTTCTTCCAGACCTAGAAGAAGCCATCTATTGCCTATTGGCTTTGGCCTGTCATTTTTGCTTATAGTAGAGGTTGGATCCTGTGGTCCTGACTTTATATTACACATTGGTATGGTTTATGTAGGTACTCTGACAGAGCTAAGGGTTATTTCATCCGTCTCAGGCGTATAGGCCCAGAACTAGAGGGACTCCATCTTGATGGAGCTGAGAGGCTTCAAGGGAAAAGGTAATATTTTGGTTTTGAGCTGTTGTTCGCCCTAAGCGAACCGGAGAGAACCGGCCAGGGCTGAATCTAATCAGGAAGTGTCTCTGGGCTCAGGTCTCTAGACGAAACAAGCAGCTGGTCACTGTGGGAGCGTCTAGCGCAAGAAGCCTGGTGCATGGGATCGGTGGGAGGAAGCTGCTGGCTGGAACTTTCCATGAGGAAACAGCATTCTATATTAGTGAAGTGCAGAGGCGGAGTCAGTTAGTTGAGCTGGAGTGGTAGAAGAGGAGTTGTTGTTGGAGTTGCAGAGAGAGAGTTCGAGCTAGAGAGAGCTGAGCTGAAGTTGCAGTTAGTTGAATTGGAGGAGCAGAGAGTGTTGGTAGAGTTGGAGGAGTGGAATTGCAGGAGGAGAAGAGACAGAAAATGCTTGGAACAGAGAGAAGACAAACAGACAGTCAGTGAGCTGGAACTGAAGGAAGCAGTCAGAAGCAGTTACTTATCAGGAGGAGTTGTGAATAGCTGGAGTCTGAAGTAATGCCTTTTAGAAGAGACTGAAGTTATATCGTGGATTAACCTGTGGGAGCAGCTGGAGTTAATTGGACATTGGCACAGAGACCGTACCCAGAGTGAATAAGCTAGTGGAATGAACAGTTATCAGAGCGGCAGAAACCATTAGATTGAAGTTGGAAGGTGGAGAGAGTCCGTGGGGGAGAGAAATCCAGTGCAAAGTGATCAGCGCAGATGTGTATCCAAGAGTGCAGGAGAGAGAGAGTCTGAGATGAGCCAAGACACAGACGAGAGAGGAGCCCAGATGACAGCTAGCGCAAGACTTCACACTCCCAAGGTGACCTCATTCCTTTATAATTATACCTTAATCTTGTCCTTATTCCCTAGGCTATTGTATGTCTAATCCTTTTCTTTCAGCGGTGTGTTAAAAGTTCCTGTTACCCCGCAGATAACCTTGTACTGTATGTCTAATCTTTTTCTTTCAGCGGTGTGTTAAAGTTACTGTTAGTCATAGAGATCCCACAGATTTGTGCCATCATTGTTATAATAAAACCTCCCCAGTTCTTAGTGAACTGACATGTGCCTTGTATTCTTGTTCAATCAGGGTAACCTGGTCTTCTAGTCAGACATTGTTTGCATGAACGGATGCGAATCCCGATCAGGTAAGGAGTGACTGAGCAAGTAGGAAGGAAGGGAACATTTGATGTCAGGAGCAGAAGGTACATACTTCAATTTGGAAAGTTGTTCTAACTCCTAATATTGTAGTAGCAAGCCCTTAGTGAATAGAGAGAGAGACTTCCCAACATAGAGAGACAGAGAGCTGAAGGTATTCATAGGAAAGTGGTCGTCATTGGTAAGTGGCGTTAGTGAGAGCACTGATTGTGGTCAGTGTGTATACCCACTGGATTGTGGCTTGTGTTTGTATGAAATAATGAGAGCACCTAAGACAGAGGGGTGTGTAGGTCTGCCGGATTGCGGACCGTGTGTAAATGAGAGCACTGGGACTGCAGGCCCATGTGTGTAGACACGCTGGATTGTGTGTCGAGTGAGCACTGAGGGTGAGCAGTGTGTATACCCGCAAGATTGCGGCTTGAGTGAGCACTGAGGGTGAGCAGTGTGTAATGGTAGATAATCAGAACTGCCCCAGGGTAGATTAGTCTGGACCCATGAGGTCGCGAGACTATGAGGTATGAGTGTGGTGTAGGGCATGGATGTCCTTAGTAATCAGTGAGTATTCTTAGTATCCCTATAGATTTAGTGGTGTTTCTGATGATATGAGCTTGTATATTGCGAGTTCCCCATCCTCAGGTAGGTACCTAGGTGCCTGGATAGATGGTCCTGAGGAGGGAGGTGGTTACGTTCCGACTGGGTTAGAGGGGCTCTCAGGAGCTGATCCCATCTGGTCCGAAAATCCTGTCGGTACAGGTGTCTGGTTGTAAGTCAACCTTATAGACAAGCTATCTTAATGGTAGCATAGACTAAGCAGCCTTAAAGGCTAAACTCAAGAGGCCGTGTTAAGCGAGCTGTTTTACCAATCACAGTCCTGTAATATCAAATGAAAGGACACCACACAAGTATATATTATAAAAATATATGTGTTTACTTCTAAAATAATCCCCAGTACTCTTTATGAGCAAAGGAGCACAAGCGTTAAATCAAAAGCACAGTATAACATACAAAGTTGCACAATTATGGATGAAGGCGGGTGGCCACTCAAACCATATATTAAGAAAGTGGTATAAGAGATACCAATCGAACAGTAGTTAGGCCTAGGGCCTAGGGAATCGCTGGGAGCAGTTGGGACTAGCAATGCTGGAGTCGGGAAAAGCCAGTGGGATTCGGGTGCAGCACTTAAAGCACACACATGCACCAATGCAAAGTCAATGGTGCGTAAAAGTTACACAAATAGAGTTTAAGGATACTTCCGCTGAACCTAGAAGGACAAAACTTTAGACACAGACCCTAGAGGTTTGTACCAGTGTGGGAACACCGGTGTTGCTGAGTTACCTCACCCACAGGAAGCGGGTGCATAGGGTCGAAGTGGCGTCGGGTTTCGGCACACAGGTACTTGGTGCTTGAAGCTGAAGATGCTGCAGGCGATGTGAAGGAGAAGTGTCCGGTGTGATCCAAGGGTGGATCAGAGTAGAAAAGTACCTGAAAGCAGAGGGGACAGAGTCTGGGTCACTCAGCAGTGACCAGGGTGGAACCAGGACGGAACCAGGCAATGTCGGGCGCAATCAGGTGGTTGTCGAAGAGCTTCTCTCCGCTGCCACGTGGGCTCTGGGGCATCTGCGATATCCAGAAGTGGGTCACGAGCTGTCCCATGCAGGCTCTCACCATCGGCGCTGTCGGCTTCAAGATCGGAGCAAACAACACTTGGAAAGAGCAATCCACGCGGGATTGGAAGATTGCTTTTCACTCGGACCAGGAGGGTCAGAGCGGGTGCTCCTTTTTAGAGGAGCGGGTGCAAGTCTGGAGCAACCAGAATCGCAAGTCATATTTAGATTTTTGCTGGCACAAGGGCCACAATCCAGCTGGCAAGTGACCGGGCCAACGCGTCGAGCCAAAGAAAGCAGAAGGGCCCCACGCAGCGCTCGTCAAGTGTAGAGGGGTGAGCTTCGGTGCAAGAGTGGCTCAGAGTTGAGGCTTCTCAAACCCCGGTGTACAGCTTCAAGGGTCACTCGTGGGCTGCACAGTCAGCGTCTCGTGGTCTTTTCAAGATGGCGTGCCCCACGCTTCCGATCGCCTCCACGGGTCTCAGCTCTGCAGGTACTGTGGATCGGGCTGTAAGAAGGCAAGCAAGCGTGATCTCGTTGATCTTTGTCGCTCAAGTTCCGGCGGGAACAGCAACAAAGCAGACGTTGAGGTGCTGGATGGTGCCTGTTTGCACAGGGGGGTCACTCCTTGACCACAAGGGACATTCTTCAGTCTTCTACATTGAGTAGGATGTCCAAGGGTCCAGAGTTTCATTTCAAATGTTTCATCAGGATAATCTGAGTGCGTTGGCACTGCTCCCATTCTTATACCAATCTAGGGGGCTGGATTACCTGCTAGGTCCCCTCCTATGGGTGGGACCCAGAAAGGGGGTGGATACACCCCTTTCCTTTGATCCAGGCCATGCTGGGACTGGGGCTGGTCTGCCCCAGAACCGGTTTGGCCGGATTATGCAAGGGCAAGCCTTGTGCTCCCCAGGCAGTGTCTGGTTTCTTTCAAACCTCCCTGCTACAATCCACTATCTCCTGTCTGGGGTGGTGTAACACCGCCCTGCGCCAGGAAAGCCTTTGTCCAGGCCACCTCTGCTGAGTTTCGGTCAGCAGCAGGAGGTCAGACTTGTGTCTGTGGCAGAAGCATCCATTTTGTGGATCTGAGGCTCTTTTAAAAATCAACCGCGTTTCAGTAAAGTAACATGTCTTCTCCCTCTAGAGGGGTGTAATGCTATCCCCGTCGACAGGACTGTTGAGGGGATAGTATTCCAAATTGTATGACACCTTACACAACATGTTTTGATAAAGCCAAACTAAAGTTGCTATATAACCGCGAGGATTATAATGCACTTAATAGTATATGGTATGGCATTATCCCGGAACAGCTTAGGGAGTTGTTCCCGACAGCTGCAGACAGGCTCAGCTCATGCCAGAGCTCCATCTCACATTAAACCACGGACTCTGCCTCCAGGATTGATGAGGCCTTCCATAGGAGTGGCTCACAGGTTTATATGTGTCCAGATATAGGTTTAGATATAGGTATACTATATCTAAGCAAGTGGTGATTACACCAACTTGCCCCAGCTGAGTGATCAGCCAGTTGTGTCAATTTAAGAACCAGCCAGGGGTGGCAAAAGCTATGCTGCAGCCCCTGGTAGGCCTTGGCGGCACCTATGCCCTGAGCACCTATAGTGCATGGTACAGGGGCTGACAAGGAGTCCATTTCCAATTGGGTTATGTACCTATAGTACATGTATGTGAATTTAGAGAGAGAACAGCAGGCTGGGGGTCTGATTAGCAGGCCCACAGCCTCAGTAAGTCGAAAACCAGTGAAGCAAAAAGCAAAGATTTGGGGTGACCATAGGATAGCAGACCCTACTCTCCTACACCGTGGAATATTATAGGTGTCTCCAAAGTAGGTGACATTTTTAAACAGGGTGACATCATGCACCTTTTCTCACTACACAGGAAATACCACATAAAACTAGCACAATTTTTAAAGTCTGCCCAATTGAGCGATGGGATAGAAGGGGCAGAGCTACCCGAATATGGTCTGCTAGAGGAATGAATATTAATGGATGACCTGGTGAGGAGAGCAATCTCCATCACATAGAGACGAATTTACAACAACATGCCAGATACCCTGGGTCAGTTGTGTGGGAGGTGGCAAAGGAATGTTGGTGAATTTGAAGACAGACTGAGAAGCAGTGTTGATGTACCCGCACAAGGTAACTATCAAATGACACCTACCTCTCATACAGTTCAAAATACTCCACAGGGTCTATTATGATCGTCACAAGCTCCATGCTTTTGGAAGAGCATCTACTCCAAACTGCTTGCACTGTGGTGCCACCAAGGGTACTTTCATTTACACACTCTGGGACTGTCCCGGCATACATTCATACTGGACAGCGATCCTCCAAGAACTTTACGCTATTTTGGGGGTCTCTCTCCCGTTTGAGACAAGATTTGTCCTATTGGGGATCCCCAGTGTAGGAGGCCAGCTTAATATATGGTGCAAACTTATTTAAGTGAAGCACACTACACTAATCCAGACAACCCTGATGGTGATTTTAGTGGTCTTTGACAATCATAGAAAGCTATCTAAGTGGTAGCTGTGGCGAGCAGCCTTCAGGCTTAGTTCAGAAGGAATGTTAAGCAGCTTGTTTTACCAGAACTAATCATATAGTGTAGGTTAAACGAAAAAGAACCACACAGTGTAGTTATACAAATAGTTATATTTATTATAGACACTCACTAACAAATTGGTATATCTCCTACCTGGAAATATCAAAACAATACACACAATATTTCAAAAAGAACCAGAAAAGCAAGCACAAATACACAGTGGTCTCCAGGGGGAGACCAAACCATATACTAAAGTACCTGAATGCGAACTGCGACTTGGGACTTGGACCCGAACACTGGGGACCCCAGAAATCACCCGGGGTAAGTACCCAGGAACCACCTCAATGCAGGTTAATGGGGAAGTTAAGGTTACAGATTTGAAGAATAAGGACCATTTCCAGTGGACCCTGAAGAAACCCAGTGGAAGATGAAAGGTTGGAGAGTCACCCCACCCATGGATACCCCAGGAACCAGGATACCTACACCAGGGAAGCTGGGTGCATAGGTGTGAAGTGACGTAGGAAAATACCGTAGACCACAATGGAGGAAGTCCGGTGGATTTCAAAGATGGATTCTTGAAGGGAGGTACCTGCAAGGAGAGGGAACAGTGTCTATGCCACTTGGAAGTGACCAGGAGGCACTGAAGACCAATGACCACCGATGATGGAGGATGCAGGAGAGTTGACAGTAACCTTGTCACTGCAGTTGTGAGAACCAGGCGATGCTGTGGAAGACCAGGAGCCATTCACGGGCTGTCCCAACCTCCTTCCACTTAAGGGGTCATTTGTCTAGATCCTTCAGTGTTTTCTTATAGAAGCTAACAGTTGAAAATAGGAAACAATTTTAAAAAGTGCTAAAAACCACCATTTGTGCCAGCGTCTTCGCCTTTAACTTCTACTAAGTATGACAGATGTTTGAAAGCAATAAATTGTTACATCCGCTGGACCCTTCCGGTTGTGGGGATATATAGGACTTGTAGGTTCACCAAGAAACAGTAGCTATTTGCACATTTCGGAAATTGTGCGTACCCATCCTAGCATGTGAATTATAGGACATTTTTCAATGTGACTTCTTTTTTACACATTGTCTTACATTTGGAAGGCAGAAATGCATTGAAAGTCAATAGGTAATAACAGTAGCTCTACAATTCTGTGTTCCCCTAAGTCTCCCGATAAAAATGTTACCTCAACCTATCTGAGGAGGTGTAGTGCCCGCGACAGGAAATGGCCCAAAACACAACATGGACACACTACATTTTTACTGTGAAAACTGACCCTTTTTTTGCAGAGTGCCTAGCCTACCTTAGCTCTGCTGGCACCTAGGGAAACCTAGCAAACCTATACATTTTTTAAAACTAGACACCCATGGAAATCCAGGATGGGGTGACTTGTCTGGCTCTCACCAGGTTCTGTTACCCAGAATCCCTTGCAAACCTCAAACTTAGCAAAAAAAAAATATTTTCCTCACATATCTGTGGTGGAAAGTTCTGGAATCTGTGTGGGTCCACAATATTCCAAACACCCTGCATTCCACAAAGGCGTCCGATAAAAATGGTACCTCACTTGTGTGGGTAGGCCTAGTGACCACGACAGGAAACGGCCCAAATCGTACTGTGGAGACTTCAAAATTCCCCATCATAAAACAACCTGGTTTTGCAGGGAAAGGGGCACCTGGTTTTTTGGCTCGCTGCCATTTAGGGAAACCTACCAAACCCACACATTTCTGCAAACTAGACACCCTGGGAAGTGCAGTGAAGTATGGCTTGCGTGGATCCCCCAACATTTCCCTACCCAGAATCCCCTGCAAACCTCAAATTTAGCTGGAAAAAAATCAAATTTTCCTCACTTTTCTGAGTGAGAATGTTGTGAGATCACCGGGCAGACACAAATTTCCTACCACCTAGCGATCCCCCAGGTCTCCCGATAGAAATAGTACCTCACTTGTGTGGGTAGGCATAGTGGCTGCAAATGGAAATGGCCCAAATCGTACTGTGGAGACTTCGAAATTTCCTATCATAAAACTACCTGGTTTTGCGGCGGGGGCACCTGAGGTTTGGCCCAAATCTTGTTAATCGATAAGGATCTGACACCAGTTAGTGACCTTGCCGTAGGCCCAAATAGGATACGCAGAAAAGTAAATGCTGTATGATTATGGAAGATATGTTAGATTCGGATGGGAAATACCTTTGTACTAGAATTATGTTAAGGTTAGCCATCTGAAATCTGTATTTATCAATTGTAATCAATGGCATGAAAATGTTTTTCTGCATACTCATGTAAATATTGTTTATTTCAATTTTGTTTTATTTTTATGTTTAATAAATACGGCCGGGGGTTGTACGACCCCTGCTTCCAAAGAAATTCCTCTCATGTCAATTAATAAGGTTTGATAAGGGAAGGGGGTTTAGGTAGTCCCTGTCCATATGAAATCTTTCACTCATTACCAGCAGAATCTGCCCCATTAAACTCACTGAGCAAGGAGCTCTGCTAGACGCTGAGACGGAGCAGCTCTCGGGGCATTATTAGTTGGTACAAAGGCGTCTAGCTCTCTGATTGCCCCTTCACCCCTTTAATTCTCAAAGACTAATGATTATTGTGAGCCACCTCTAGCTAGCAATTAAAAGGCACACCAAGAACTTGAATTTGACGCTTTTCTCAGTAAACGAATTCAGTTGCCGGCACTCAGAGCGGATCTTTTATGGAGTGAATGTTAAGATGCTGAAGATGAGGGATTGGTGTCATTACAACGCATACATTTACAACGACCTACCATTACAACGGAACTTTTACAACGCAAAAACTTTTACAACGCATGTATTTACAACGCATGTATTTACAACGCAGGTACCTTTACAACGCATACCATTACAACGTAAGTATTGGTAAATATATATTAATTTTATAATCGTAAATTAATTGAAAAAAATATAATTTAATGTAATTTAATTTCATTTCATTTAATTAATTTAATTTTAATTTAATTTTAATTTATTTTTACCCTGTACCCCTGTACCCCAAAAACCCAAAACTGACCCTCAACCCCAAAAATACCCCTTTACCCAAAAACACAAAACTGATCCTGAACCCCAAAAATACCCCTTTACCCAAAAACTAAAAACTGACCCTGAACCCCAAAAATACCCCTTTACCCAAAAACTAAAAACTGACCCTGAACCCCAAAAATACCCCTTTACCCAAAAACTAAAAACTGACCCTGAACCCCAAAAATACCCCTTTACCCAAAAACTAAAAACTGACCCTGAACCCCAAAAATACCCCTTTACCCAAAAACTAAAAACTGACCCTGAACTCCAAAAATACCCCTTTACCCAAAAACTAAAAACTGACCCTGAACCCTAAAAATACCCCTTTACCCAAAAACTAAAAACTGACCCTGAACCCCCAAAATACCCATTTACCCAAAAACTAAAAACTGACCCTGAACCCCAAAAATACCCCTTTTCCCAAAAACTAAAAACTGACCCTGAACCCTAAAATTACCCCTTTACCCAAAAACTAAAAACTGACCCTGAACCCTAAAAATACCCCTTTACCCAAAAACTAAAAACTGACCCTGAACCCCAAAAATACCCCTTTACCCAAAAACTAAAAACTGACCCCGAACCCCAAAAATACCCCTTTACCCAAAAACTAAAAACTGACCCTGAACCCCAAAAATACCCCTTTACCCAAAAACTAAAAACTGACCCTGAACCCCAAAAATACCCCTTTACCCAAAAACTAAAAACTGACCCTGAACCCCAAAAATACCCCTTTACCCAAAAACTAAAAACTGACCCTGAACCCCAAAAATACCCCTTTACCCAAAAACTAAAAACTGACTTACCCAAAAACTAAAAACTGACCCTGAACCCCCAAAATACCCATTTACCCAAAAACTAAAAACTGACCCTGAACCCCAAAAATACCCCTTTACCCAAAAACTAAAAACTGACCCTGAACCCCAAAAATACCCCTTTACCCCAAAACTAAAAACTGACCCTGAACCCTAAAAATACCCCTTTACCCAAAATCTAAAAACTGACCCTGAACCCCAAAAATACCCCTTTACCCAAAAACTAAAAACTGACCCTGAACCCTAAAAATACCCCTTTACCCCAAAACTAAAAACTGACCCTGAACCCTAAAAATACCCCTTTACCCCAAACATATAACATTTAAAATATAATTATATACTTACCAATACTTACGTTGTAATGGTATGCGTTGTAAAGGTACCTGCGTTGTAAAAAAATGTGTTGTAAATACATGCGTTGTAAAAGTTTTTGCGTTGTAAAAGTTCCGTTGTAATGGTATGTCGTTGTAAAAGTTGCGTTGTAAGTATTGTTTCCCGAAGATGAGTATGTCATCAGCAGACAGTCTCTGCAGATCTGACACTGACCAGTTCACTCTTGCTGTTTCACTCTTGTTTTATGTGCTACACTTGCCTGCAGCTGCAACAAAACACACCTTTCACTAAAGAACACCGGTCAGCCTAATAATACTGGTGTTGTATTTGGTGATCTCACAAAACAGCAGGTCAATGGGGAGGAAAGGAAAGGGGCATTCTAGAAACTCAAAGGCCTTCTCGGTTTAGTGTGAGGGGTAAGTGGAGGACGAGGAAGGTTTACTTCACAACTTGTTGTTTAGCTCTTCAATTCTAATCGCTATTTATTACAGGTGTAACTACCCTCTTTTTTACAATAATATCAAAATTATTAACATGAGTAGCATGAGAGCTGAGTATATACTGCCTGGTTTCGAACCCTTGGGCGTTAGACTACCCTATTGGCCAGCAGCTAGTGCTCAACTTCCTAAGCCATGCTGATAACTATGGCACAACAAATAAAATCTGCCTTATACCAAGAGCACTGTATCTGGGACTGAATTAGCCAATGACAAATTCACTTTGCCTGAAACACAAAAACACACGCAGGACTGGATAAACTACTCACGCCTCACATGAGAGAGTTTCAGAGATTAAATAATATCCACCTATTCATTTTAATTTTGTGGGTTTATTTTAATTTAATTTTGAACACATATGCACACCACATGTAGACAGCAACATTTTAAACTTTAATCTTTGATGATGTGATCTCCCAGTGCTTACCACGACGCCATCTCAGATCAGGATCAAATTTTCAGGTGAACACCTCCAGAATCAAGAGATCTAGATGGGGTGGAAGGTCATTCAAATACCTGGTTACCAAGCTGTGGAACAGCAGAGCTGCGAATGACAAAGATCGAAAAGACCTTTAAATAGAGACTAAAAACATGGCTGTTCCCCTAAGCCATTGTGCTGAATTTTTCCTGTCCTGTTTCACACTAGCGCTGGGATGCCTAAGGGTAGCCATGCACTGTATAAATCCCTAAACCTAAACCTAATTTTTTTGTTACTTTTACAATTTGTATACTCACTGCACACAGTTGCAAAAAAAATGCAAGCTTCTGTGCCTTGTCCTTTTTCTGTCGAGCCTATAGCAGCAGTATTCAGTATGGAGTGGAAGCTTCGTGGAAGTTCCACCCACTCTCCACCTATCTTTTTAATTGGCTTGTGTTTTTGTCCTTCGTAAATGCTGTCTTCTGATTCATTTTGAGGCTTGTTAGTCCCTCCTTCTGATGGATATGTTGTCATTTGTCATCTCCCATGGCTACTGGCCCCTTTACTTTGAGTGTTACATGGTACGTGGACTGAGAGCACTCATTTGTGCCCCCTTCAACCACTGCCCGCACTCGGGTTGTCCGTGCCCCCCCCCCCACATTGTCCGTTATCCAATATGCAGTAGGTCTCGCATAGATGCGAGTCCTATTGCATTGCAAATGCTTGTTATGAGTGTGGATGCTAAAATCATCATTTTGGACTGTAGTAAACATAGCTGATCATTTCTGTGCGGTTGGCAAGGGTGTTACAGTACCCCAGCTGCGAGAGATGAAGCAAAACTTCATACAGAGTAGAGCTGATCTGTATTCACTCGAGAGAGAGAGAGAGAGAGAGAGAGAGAGAGAACACATAACACAAGGTGAACTGCATCTAGACTGCTGTGGCGTGGTAAGGAACCCGATACTAGACGATCTTTCGGACAGTATGCGGGTCTGTATGTTTACAGAAAACCAAGGAGCCCCTACCCCGTACTGTGTGCAAAATGGCAGGTGAGGGCGGCCTCTGGTCCTCCCATTGACAGGATGCACACGGTAGGCCTCTGACTCACTCCTTTCTGCTTTTGGAGGGGTTGCTGTGGACGGTGGCATGCCCGGACCCTTTGGCACAGTTGCATGCACTTTCACAACACCAGCATTTGCTAACCCACCAATCTTGGCATGTTTGTAATGCTAATAAACCTGCAGCAGTTTTCTCCACAAAGAAGGTGTCTTGTCTGTTTTTTCTCTAGGAGATTGCTGTATGGGGGGACGGTCAGTGTTGCCGATATTGGCACTATGTAATGATCAGATTTTGTTGCCATCTAGGGGCTTGTTCGCGGGCCATTGTGGGTGAAATGCATTGGTGAACGCAATGCTCCTTAGCAGGGTACAACAGTGGCCTGCACATGTAAAAACAGAAAACGCTGGCACTTGGCATCAAATGGCCCATAGGTTGACATTAATGTGGCACGAATTGTGCCCTTCCCCCTGCCCCTCCAGCTCACTGTAGTGAGGAAGGGAGAGGGGCACTTTTAATGGCTGGTGTTCAGTGTCCTCAGCCAGCAACTTTCAGCAGGGATATTAGGTGAAGAGACCAGAGAGAGGTGCAGCTTTCGAGGGGTTCAGACCGATAGGACGACACAGCAGCTGGTCTGAGTTTTCAGTGTCTCACCATGTACTCGCACAATTTACACACATGTGTATGTGTATGTGCAGCTTCTGGGCTGTAAATGAACGTTGCTTCCATGAACATTCGTTTTTCTATTTCCTCCGGGAAGAGTCAATACTCAGCCCCCCCCCTCCCACAGAAGATAGAGGTTTTGTACCTTTCTCTGCAGTGCAGAGTTTGAACTTTGTAATCTGTTTCACAGAAAGCCTGCACATGTCCAAAAATAAATGTACCTTGATTAACTTGTGAAATCTGAACCTTCGCCATTCCCGTGAGAGCGAGCTAACTTTTGCAGAAACCACTAGAAACATTAACTAATCCACTCCTGCAGCCTAATAAAATGTAGGTGCAGTGGTGAATTTACGAGTTCATCTCGTGACAAACAGCTTCGGACATCTGGCTGTTGTGCTGGGCAGGACACAAGTCCTAAAAAAAGAAGTGGGGGGGGCGCTGACGTCATGACAGGAAGTGACATCACGAAAGGTGGCTTGCACCATCAGACTCACTGCCTCCTCTCGCTCACCTCTTAACAAATGGAGCCACACATTCACTCTTTGGCCTCTCTGGGGAGAGAGGCCAAAGAGTGAATGTGTGGCTGCATTTGCTCCAGTTATCGAGCTCCCGGTAAAATAAGTGTGGGATGCCGTTCACCGCGTGGTACCCCGACTCGAGCCCTGGTGCTGGGTGTCTACCGTCAGGGTGTCACAGACAGGGGTGAGTGGCAGATTACATAGCTGAGGTATGTGCATTAGGTTACACCGCAGAGGTGTGTGTGTGGGGGGTTATCACTTTAGCGCCTCTCTCAGATGCATGGGGAGGGGAGATGGATTTGAGTGTGAAAACTGCAATGCTTACCAAAGTCGATGGCGTCTGCACTAGGGAAGCACTCATAACAGTGATAGCTGTGGGGGTACTAATTTCACTGAAGTTGGATGGAGAGAGTTATCACTATGTTCTGGTGGAGAGATGAGCCACAGTAAGGAGGGAGTTTTCGGCACTTTGGTCGAGGGCAGAGGAGTTTGCTACAGGCAGAGAGGAGAAAATTAAACTGCTGCTGTTTGTACATTCAAATGGTTGGAATGTTTTGCCACAGTCGTGGATGCATAGTAGTGCTACAGGAGGCATAGTATGGGCAGATGGTTGATGCTGCTAGAGGCCCTGGAGGTGGCTAATGGCAAGCACTGCGTTAGTACATGGTGTCCTGTTTATATTTCTCGTGTGACATGAAGTACACATTGGCCAGTCTTTCTGTGGAGCAAACCGGCATCAAAGGTGTAGGGACCTAGTGGTATGCAAGATCGGGAGAGAGGTTAATTGTGCCCGAGGAGGAGTGTGGTTTAGGACTAATCATATCCCAGAAAACAATCAATCAATCAATCAATCAAAGCATTTGTATAGCGCGCTACTTACCCGGAGGGTCTCAAGGCGCTTAGGGGAGGGAGGTCCACTACTGTTCGAACAGCCAGGTCTTCAGTTGCTTCCTGAAGGAGAGGTGGTCTTGGGTCAGGCGGAGGTGGATGGGGAGGGAGTTCCACGTCTTGGCAGCCAGGTAGGAGAAGGATCTTCCTCCCGTTGTGGCTCTTCGGATGCGGGGGATGGCGGCGAGGACGTGGCTGGTCGATGGAAGCTGGCGGGTGGGAGTGTAGAAGGTCAGGCGGTCGTTGAGGTATCTTGGGCCTTGGTTGTGTAGAGCTTTGTGTGCGTGGGTGAGGAGTCGGAACGTGATTCTCTTGCTGACGGGGAGCCAGTGCAGGTTTCTCAGGTGTACAGAGATGTGGCTGTGTTGGGGAATGTCCAGGATGAGGCGTGCTGAGGCGTTCTGAATGCGCTGGAGTCTTTTCTAGAGTTTGGCTGTGGTTCCGGCGTAGAGGGAGATGCCGTAGTCCAGTCGGCTGGTGACGAGGGCCTGGGTGACCGTCTTCCTGGTTTCGGTGGGGATCCACCGGAAGATCTTACGTAGCATGCGTAGGATGTTGAAGCATGACGAGGAGACGGCGTTGACTTGTCTGGTCATGGAGAGGGAGGAGTCCAGGATGAAGCCCAGGTTGCGTGCGTGGTCTGTTGGTTTGGGTGCGCTGCCCAGGGCAGGGGGCCACCAGGAGTCGTCCCAGGCGGAGGGCGAAGATCATCATCCACTCGGCTACGTCTTTCATCCCTTCGTGTAGGTTGGTTCTGGCGGTGTCGGGGTCGTTGGTGAGGGAGAGGATCAGCTGGGTGTCGTCGGCGTAGGAGGTGATGTTGAGGTTGTGTTGGCGTGCGATGGTCGCAAGGGGGATCATGTAGATGCTGAACAGCGTGGGGCTGAGTGACGATCCTTGTGGTACGCCGCAGATGACTTCGGTGGCCTCGGATCTGAACGGGGGGAGGCGAACTCTCTGTGTTCTTCCGGCGAGGAAGGAGATGATCCATTCCAGTGCCTTCTCCTGGATTCAGATGTTGTTGAGGCGCTGCACTAGGGTGCGGTGGCAGACCCTGTCGAATGCCGCGGAGAGGTCCAGGAGGATGAGGGCCGCTGTTTCCCCGTTGTCGAGCAGGGTAGGGATGTCGTCGGTGGCTGCAATGAGGGCGGTCTCGGTGCTGTGGTTGGCCCGGAAGCAAAGACTGCGAGTGGTCGAGGGATCCATTTGTCTCAAGGAAGGCGGCCAGCTGTCTGTTGACGGTCTTCTCGATGACTTTGGCAGGAAAAGGGAAGGAGCGAGATGGGGCGGTAGTTCTTGAGGTCGGTGGGGTCCGCTGATGGTTTCTTCAGTAGGGCGCTGAGTTTGGCGTGCTTCCAACTCTCTGGGAAGGTGGCGGTGTCGAAGGAGGCGTTGATGATGTCCCGTAGATGGGGTGCGATGACGGAGTCGGCCTTGTTGAAGACGTGGTGAGGGCAGGGGTCGGTTGGTGATCCGGAGTGGATGGAGTTCATCGTGCGGATGGTGTCTTCGGTGTTGACCGGGGTCCAGGCGCGGAGGGTGGTGGTGGGGGGCATTGGTACGGTCGTGGGGTGCGTTGGCTGTGTGCTGAAACTGTTGTGTATGTCTGCGATCTTGCTGTGGAAGAACGAGGCAAGCGAGTTGCAGAGGTCTTGCGAGGGAGTGATGTCGTTGCTTCCGGCGCTAGGGTTCGAGAGCTCTTTGACGATGTTGAAGAGTTCCTTGCTGTTGTGGGTGTTGTTGTCCAGTCGTTCCTTGAATGCGGTTTTCTTGGTGGCGTGGATCAACTGGTGATGCTTTCGAGTGGCGAGCTTGAGGGTGGTCATGTTGTCTGTAGTTGGGTATCTGCGTCAGGCTTTCTCGAGGGCTCTGCAGCTCTTCTTGGAGCTCTTGGGTTCGTCGGTAAACCAGGATGCTTTCTTGGTGCCGGGTCTGGCGGGGGGGGGTCTTCAGTGGAGCGATGTCGTCTGCGCAGTTGCTGATCCACCTCGTGAGGTTGTTGGCGGCGTGGTTGGGGTTCGCTGAGCTGGCGGGAGGGTTCTGGCTCAGGGATGTGGCGAGCTGGTCGGCGGTGAGCTTGTTCCAGCTTCTGCGGGGAACCTGTTGCGGGTGGTGGTGGGTCATGGTCCTTCTGAAGCTGAAGTGGATGCCACTGTGGTCTGTCCAGTGGAGTCCGGTGGCGTGGCTGAAGGAGATGTCCTTGCTGGAGGAGAAGACGGGGTCAAGCGTGTGGCCGGCGTAGTTGGTGGGGGTGGTCACAAGTTGCTTGAGTCCGAGGTTGGCAAGGTTGGCCAGCAGGGTGGTGGTGTTGTTGTCGTTGTTGTTCTCCTGGTGGAAGTTGAGGTCTCCAAGGAGGATGTAGTCAGCAGAGGGGAGGGCGTGCGGGCTGATGCAGTCGGCGATGTCTTCGCTGAATTGTGTGCGTGGTCCCGGGGGTCTGTAGATGAGGGTGCCTCTGAGGGTGGTCTTGGGGTCGGTGTGGATCTGGAAGTGCAGGTGTTCGGCGGCTGTGAGGGTGTCGTCGGAGTTGGTCGTGATGCGGATGGTGTTCTTATGGACGATGGCGATGCCTCCTCCAGTCTGGTTGACACGGTCCCTCCGGGTGACCTTGTATCCGTCCGGGATGGCAATGGCGATGTCGGGTGCTGAGGAGGCGTTCATCCAGGTTTCCGTGAGGAAGGCGACATCTGGAGATGTGGTGTAGAGGAGGTTCCAGAGTTCTATGGCGTGCCTACGGATGGAGCGAGTGTTGAGCCGGATGCACTTCAGGTGGTTGCTGCTGGTGCTCGTCTTGGCGGGTGCGGTGCAGGTCCGGATGCAGGAGAACTTGCAGGATTGGCAGGTGAAGGGTCCGTGGGTGCGTCCTGGGGTGGCTCGGTGACAGCCGGGGATTCGGCCGGTGTTGAGTGCGTTTAGGGTGGCGTAGTCGTAAGTCCGGCGGGTGGGCTGGCATCTTCGAGTGCCAGGGGGTCTGGCGCTGGGTGCGGTCCAGGTGCGGACGGGCGCAGACGGGCTTACCTTTGGCGCGCCCGCTGCGCGTCAACACTGCGCGTACGCATGCACTTTGCAAAAAATGGAGAGTGGGGAGGGGAGGGGCGAGGGAGGAGCAGCTGGGAGGCGGGAGCGGGGTGGCGAATGGGAAGGGAAGGGTCCTACGAGAGAAGAGGGCGGCCGTAGGGGAGCAGCGGCAGGGAGCGGGGAGCGGGGTGTGACGGCAGAAAGGCGGGAAAAACAGCGAAAATACAGGACACTCAACCAGGGTCACTACACAGGGGGGGAAGGAAAAACAACAGGCAGAGAGACAGCAGAGAAAGGCACAGGGGATAGTATCACACCAGCACAACTGGCGCAGAGGAACAGAAGCAGAGAACACAGAGGAGGCACAGGGGGTAATACCACAACAGCACTACTGGCGCAGAGGAGAAAACAGAGAAAGACACAGGGGTCACGCCTTCAGGAGCGGCGGCTAGCGGTGGAAGCAGGGAGACCGGGTGAACTCATGGAGGAGCCATGCGGCGGGTGGAGGGACCGTCTCTGACGATGTCAGGTCAGGTCACCGCTCCCCGTCGCGTGGAAGCGCCTTAAGTGTCCAGTGGGAGGGAGGAGCAGCTGGGAGGCGGGAGCGGGGTGGCGAATGGGAAGGGAAGGGGAGAGGTCCTACGAGAGAAGGGGGCGGGGCTGCAAGGGAGCAGCGGCAGGGAGCAGGGTGCGACGGCAGAAAGGTGGGAAAAACGGCGAAAATACAGGACACTCAACCAGGGTCACTACATGGGGGGGGGAGGAAAGACAACAGGCAGAGAGACAGCAGAGAAAGGCACAGGGGATAGTATCACACCAGCACAACTGGCGCAGAGGAACAGAAGCAGAGAACACAGAGGAGGCACAGGGGGTAATACCACAACAGCACTACTTACGCAGAGGAGCAAACAGAGAAAGGCACAGGGGTCATGCCTTCAGGAGCGGCGGCGAGCGGTGGGAGCAGGGAGACCGGGTGAACTCACGGAGGAGCCACGCGGCGGGTGGAGCGACCGTCTTTGACGATGTCAGGTCAGGTCACAGAGGGGTGTTTAATGGCTATTCCTCAGGAAGTACAACCTTGATAAATAGTTGTGGCCCAGGAACACAAATAAATTTACTGGTTGTGCTTCATGGAGAGTGCTGATAACTTTATATTAGCCGCCAAACTACCACATGGTGTCGAATTTTTAGAGGGGGCTGCATCTGATTAGTTGACGGAGCGCTTTCACAGCGATACATTTATTGCCACGGAGATCTACTGTGCACTAATGTGCGAAAATATGCTGCCACACTTTGGGGCATATTAGCAACAAATAGCGATAATTATCGCTAAATGAGCTTAGCGATTTTTTTTATCGCAGCACATCGCCAGATTTTATTGGAGATAACGTGCTATTAGCAACGTTTAACTAAAATGCCATAAAATATCCCGCGATAGCGCCTCAATGCGTGAATATCGCTGGAAATCCAGCGATATGCAGGCATCATCGCCAATAGGGTCTTAACCTGAATATCCACCTCCCATTGGATATACAGGTTAAGAAGTGGTCTGAGCGAGCGTTAGGTTTTGGCGATATTCGCGCTTAGCGCACATTTTTTTATTGGTTTGCCTGCGTTGATAATAGCAATAGCGATGTTAGTGACTGCGTTCAGTCGCTAACAGGTTGGGTACGCCCACTTTGCATGTCATTAGCGATAAATATCGCTGACATGCAAAGCGGGCCCCAAACCGGTCGCTATCGCCTACAAGCTGTCGCTAACTGCTGTTCGCGACAGCTTGCTAATAGGGCGATAAAATTATTGCCGCTTTCGCAGGAAAAAGTCCTGCTAAAGCGGCGATAATGCCCTTGATAATATGCCCCTAAATACTTATAAGGTCCCATTGTGACACAAGAGAGCTGAGCTGTGACGCCTCATATTAGCAGCAGACAAGCCTGAGAGAGAGAGGGCTCCTCATAACAATTTACTCTGTGTAGGTGTGGTGCACTATTGTAGTACTGTTGCCTTACTCCAGGGATTCAAGAGTAAGCCAGGACCATTAAAATAGTAGGTGACAGTAATATCTTAGTGAAGCGCAACAATACTTTGCAAGTTTCATATTCAAAAATTCAATAAGTGACAATATTTCCCCGAACCAATGTATTTGCCCCGACTAAATTAAAGTTTGCAGCTTATATTTCCACATAGATTTATAGTAACTAAACAGCGACACAGTCTTACTTTTTATTGACAGCTGAAAATGAAGGGTTAATTTCAGGGAGTGACGTGAATCTGTAGGTCAGACGTATTGCAACAGAGGTCAGACCTCTGTTGCCATACTTTAAAACGATCTCAAGGTGTCCTCAGAGCTCCACAAAGACGCTCAATCACTGAACTTGTAAAGCGCACTACTTACCCATGAGGGTCTCAAGGCGCTGAGGGGGGGGGTGGAGGTGGCTGCCGCTACTGCTCTAAGAGCCAGGTCTTGAGGAGCTTCCTGAAGGTGAGCAAGTCCTGGGTCTGCCGCAGGTTGGTGGGGAGGGTGTTCCAGGTCTTAGCAGTGAGGAAGGAAAAGGATCTGCCTCCGGATGTGGTACGCTGGATTTGTGGGACGTCGGCGAGGGCGAGGCTAGCGGAGCGGAGCTGGCGGGCAGGGGTGTAGAAGTTGAGTCTGTTGTTCAGGTAGGCTGGTCCATGGAGTGTTTTGTGAGCGTGGGTGAGGAGCTTGAAGGTGATCCTCTTGTTGATGGGGAGCCAGTGAAGGTCTCTGAGGGGGGCGTGATGTGGCTGCGTTGGGGGAGGTTGAGGATCAAGCGGGCCGAGGCGTTCTGGATGCGTTGTAGTCGCTGTTGATGTTTGGTCGGGATTCCTGCATAGAGTGCATTTCCGTAGGGCTTGGGTCACCGTTCTTCTGGTTTCGATCGGGATCCACTTGTAGAACCTGCGAAGCATGCGGAAGGTGTTGTAGCAGGAGGAGGAGACGGCGCTGACCTGCTTGGACATGGAGAGGGAGGAGTCGAGGATGACTCGCAAGTTGCGTGCATGGTCCGTGGGCGTCGGTGCTGTTCCTAGTGTTGTCGGCCACCAGGAATCGTCCCAGGCCGACGGGGTTGGGCGAGGATGAGGACTTCCGTCTTGTCCGAGTTCAGCTTCAGGCGGCTGCTCCTCATCCACTCGGCAACGGCCTTCATACCCTTGTGGAGGTTGGTTTTGGTGGTATGCAGGTCCTTGGTAAGGGAGAGGATGAGCTGGGTGTCATCGGCGTAGGAGATGATGTTCAGGTCGTGTTGGCGGGTCACTTGTGCGAGGGGGGCCATGTAGATGTTGAACAGCGTCGGGCTGAGGGATGAGCCCTGGGGTACTCTGCAGATGAGGTTGGTACCTTTGGAACGGTAGGGTGGGAGGCAGACACTCTGGGTTCTGTCGGAGAGGAAGGAAGTGGTCCAGTCCAGGGCTTTTTCCCGAATTCCAGCTTCTTGGAGGCGCGTTCTTAGTGTGTGGTGGCAGACCGTGTCGAAGGCGGCTGACAGGTCCAGGAGGATGAGGGCTGAGGTTTTGCCGTTGTCTAGTTGGCGTAGGATGTCGTCTGTAGCGGCAATGAGGGCTGTCTCGGTGCTGTGGTTCCGTCTGAATCCGGATTGCTACGGATGTTGTTGTCCTCGAGGTGGCGGGTCAGCTTTATGCTGGCGATTTTCTCAATGACCTTCGCCGGGGAGGGGAGCTGGGAGATGGGGCGGAAGTACTTGAGGTCCTTGGGGTCCGCCTTAGGCTTCTTGAGGAGGGCGTTGATTTCGGCGTGCTTCCAGCTTTCCGGGAATGTTGCTGAGTCGAAGGAGATGTTGATGACCTTTCGTAGTTGCGGTGCGATGGTGGCGTCTGCTTTGTTGAACACGTGGTGTGGGCAGGGGCCTGCTGGTGATCCCGAGTGGATGGGGTTCATGATCTTTCGTGTCTCGTCTGTGACGTGGACCCAGGATGTCAGCCGGTTGGTGCAAGTGGTGTTCGGGGTGGGGTCTGTCGTGGTCGGGGCTGGCAGTGCATTGAAACTGTCGTGGATGTCGATGATCTTGCGGTGGAAGAAGGTGGCCAGTGAGACGCACAGTCCTTGCGAGGGCGGGATGTCGTTGGTGTTGGCGCTGAGGTTGGAGAGTTCCTTAACAATGCTGACGAGCTCTTGTGAGTTGTTGTCCAGGCGGGCTTTGAAGGAGGATCCCTTGGTTGTTCTGATGAGTTGGTGGTGTCTACGAATGGCGTCCTTGTGATTTGATTTGATTTTGATTTGATTTTATGATTTGTAAAGCGCTTGAATGCCCGAGGGCGTCTTGGCGCTGTCAAAGAATTAAGCTGCTTGCCAGTGGATCGGGTGCTCCCTCAAACTAAGATGAGAAAAGCCAGGTCTTTAGGTTCTTTCGGAAGGACCACAATGAGGGGCTGTTTTTCAGTTCGACAGGAAGCTTGTTCCATGTTTTTGCGATGTTGCCTATGAAGCTTCTCCCCCCCTCCACCTTAGTTGTTTGAATCTGGGGGTCATGAGGAGCTTGGCACCGCTGGATCTAAGAGTCCTGATCAGTTCATAGGGTTTTAGGCTTCTTTTTAAGAAGCGTGAGCCTGAACCGTGCAGTGTTTTGTAGGCTAGACAGGCTGACTTAAACTGGATTCTTTTTTCTACAGTGAGCCAGTGAAGGCCTCACATTTTTTTGGCTACCGATTCGAACTTAGGAATGTTCAGAACCAGCCTGGCTGCCGCGTTCTGGAGCTGCTGAAGTTTTAGTAACAGCTGTTTTTGAAGCCCTGCATATAAAGCATTACCATATTCTAATTTAGATAGGACTAACAAGGTAACCAGGGTTTTGGAGGTGTCAGGTGGAATGTATGGTAGCAGTTTCCTGATGAATTTCAGCGTGTACCAAACAGATGAGGAAAGGTTGTTTATTTGAGCTTCAAAGGTTAGTTTGGAGTCAAATATGACACCTAGGTTCCTCACTTTATCCACCGGCGAAGGACCGGGCTGTCTGCCCACCAGAGGCTAGACCAGATGTCCGGATCGGCCCCCAGTACCATAACCTCTGATTTATCACCATTCAACTTTAAGCAGTTGTCCTGCATCCAGTGACTGACCTGGTCCATGCAGAGTTTGAATCTCTCCGCGGTCTCAGTGGTATTGTTTGAGATTGCCACCACTATTTGGGTATCATCCTCGTAAGATAGTGGGACGAACCCGCAGTTCCTGATGATGTTGGCTAAAGGGGCAGCATATAAATTAAAAAGGGACGGGCTCAAGGACGAGCCCTGGGGAACCCCCCCCTATGGCAGATCGAAGGATTTAGATACAAATTCCCCAAGCTGAACTGAGAAGGTTCTGTTTGCTAGGAAGGAGGCCAGCAAGTTGGTGGCAGATGCATCAAGGCCTATATCTCTTAGCCTGCTTATGAGGATATCATGGTTAACAGTGTCGAAGGCCGCCGACAGATCTAATAAAATGAGGGCGGCCTTCCCTCCAGCGTCTGGAATACTCCTGATTTCCTCCGCTGCCATCACCAGCAGTGTGGTTGTCTGACGTGCGGTCTTGGAGCCATTTTTTCTCTAGCATCCGGCATGTGTGTTTGGAGGTCTGGAGTTCTTCGGTGAACCAGGCGGCTTTCTTGCTGGAGTGGTTGATGGAGGGCTTCTTTAGCGGGGCTAGGGTGTTGGTGCAGTCTTCCATCCACTGTCTGAGGTTTCGGGCGGCGGTGTTTGGGTCGGTGGGATCGGTTAGAGGGTCCAGGGCGAGGGCGAAGGTCAGTTGGTTCTCGGTGATTTTGCCCCAGCAGCGGCGAGGTAGCTGTTGAGTGTGGTGGTGCGTGGTTGCCTTCTTGAATGTGAAGTGGATGCAGTGGTGGTCGGTTCAGTGGAGTTCGGTGGTGTGGTTGAAGGTGACGTGGGTGCTTGTGGAGAAGATAGGGATGAGCGCGTGGCCGGCGGTGTGGGTGGGTTCGGTGACGAGTTGTCGGAGGCCAAGGTTGGCGAGGTTGTCGATCATGGTGGTGGAGTTGGTGTCGTTGTTGTTTTTGAGGTGGTAGTTCAGGTCCCCGAGGAGGATGTAGTCCGTGGAGGTGAGTGCGTGGGTGCAGGCGAGGTTGGCGATCGAGTCGGTGAACAGGGCCCGGGGTCCGGGAGGTCTGTAGACGAGTGTCCCTCTGAGAGTGGTGTTGGGGTCGGTGTGGATCCGGAAGTGAAGGTGTTCGGCGGAGTTGAGAGAGTCGTCTGCGAGGTTGTGGACCTAGAGTGTGGACTTGTGGACGATGGCTAGTCCTCCTCTGATTCCGTTGGCACGATCCCAGTGGGTGATCTTGTAGCCGTCCAGGATGCCTATGGCGATGTCCGGTGCTGAGAATTCGTTCCATCAGGTCTCGGTCAGGAATGCCACATCTGGGGCCGTTGTGTCGAGTAGGTCCCAAAGCTCGATGGCGTGTTTGCATGAGGAGCTGGTGTTAAGGTGTATGCAGAGGAGGTGGTTGGGTCCGGTCCTTGTCACAGGAGAAGTTGCAGGTGTGGCAGGAGAAGGGTCCGTGGGTGCGATTCGGGGTAGGCTGGAAGCAGCGGCGGTCCCGGCCGGTGTTGAGAGTGAGGAGGGGGTTGGGGTTGTTTCGGAGTCTGGCGTTGCGGGGGGCGCGGGGTCCAGGGGTTCTGGACTGGGCGCGGTCCAGGCGTGGACGGGCGCAGATGGGCTTGCCTTTGGTGCGCCTTCGGCGCGACCGCTGCGTGCGTCCACTACGCTTCCGCACGGCGCCCTCCATAAAAGGCCATGTGGAAGGGAGGAGCAGCTGGGAGGCGGGAGCGGGACGGCCAATGGGCATTGAGGGACGGGACGGGGCACAGAAGGCAAAGGGGGCGGGGCCGCAGGGGTGCAGCGGCGGGAAGCGCTCAGCCATCAGTTGCCACCCAGCCATCCCAAGCCAAACCTCTAGAAAATCTGCAATTATAAATTATGAAGCTCTTGAAGTCGTACAATATTATTTTCACCTGTGTCTGCCTCGGACTTGTAAACGTTTATTTACAGTTGCTACAAGTTAATGATACCCTCTGTAGTGTTGTGCCAATGTCAACTGGTGCACACTTCTAATGTCCCGCAGAGTACAACAGCTGGGGAGTTGTATAATTAATTGTTCCATGCTACGCGGGTTGAAGTGGTGCAGCATTTGGGCAGGTGGGGCTGAGTCAATAAAGGTATGGCCTGACAGGCGGGGTCTACTGGTCTTCAGAGACCATACTCCGCAGGTCCAGTAAAGCACCATTCAGGTCTCCGTCTACCTTTCTTCTAGGCCCACACACGGCATAAACGACCGACGCTGGTGCTGGAAACCAGGGTTCAAGCCTCAAGGTCGCGTCCACATCCTGTGATTCTGGGCAAATCACTTAATCTCCTTGTGCCTGAATGTGTAATGTAAAAACGGTGCTCATGTAAAGCGCTCCAATAAATTCGGGTCGAGTTCGCACTATATAAAATATACAAAAAAAAAATATATATATAAATATATATATAATCAATTGGGGAGAGGATGTGGTCTCAAGGCTACACTGCCGACTTTGGAGCGGGGAAACCAAGGTTCGATCCTTGGGGACGACTCAACATCCTGTGATTCTGGTCAAATCACGTAATCTCCCGTGCCTACCAAAAATAAAATGAATGTGTCCTTGGGTAACGTAACTAGTGCTCATGTAAAGCGCTCCAATACCTTCTGGTCGAGTTTGCGCTATATAAATCCGCAAAAACTAAAATTTGCCTTTTACGGTCCAGCGGCAGTGATGGTGGCCCATCAAGCCATGCAATAACTTTTGGTGAGTAATCGGCCCTCCGACCGGAGAGACCTTCAGCTGTGTGAGCCCGTGTGTGGGGTGAAAGGAAGATGACACCAGGTAATTGTAGAGCTTCATTTATTCAGGCCTGGTAAAGCAGTCGTCCTGGCAGCAACTGCCATCCGAGTACATTCTCCGTTCCAACCCCAGAACCCAAGTCATAATCTCATGAGGTTGTCCTCGCAACGATAACAAGAGAATCCCAACATGGGTTCTGCTCATTCCTCGCAGGAGTGTGGTGCTCGTGCCTGGTGGGCCGGTCTGCGCAAGTCGTAATCCTGCTCCAGACTCGGGGTGAGTATGTCTGATGTAAAGTAACGGTGAAATGCTCCGTACATTACTGAGGAGCGCTCGTGCAGGGACACAGGGGCATATTATCCAGGAAATGGTGGTGAGAGGCGTTAGCCTTCTTGGCTTAACGCCTCTCATCGCCACTTCGGAAGCGCCCGGCTGCACCATATTACCAATGACTCACGACTTAACACCAACGCAGGCACCCTTGCACCAGAGTGCAAGGGTGTCTGCGAGCATGGAGGTTTGTTTATGTACAGGAGGGTGTCCATTCCTGTACATAAACAAAAAAATGCCATTTTGCAACGTACATGTGTGCTGCTTCATGCAGCACACATGTCAGTTACAAAATGGCATTTACAAAAAAGATTTGTTTATGACATAAACAAACCTTGGCATTTTGCTTTAACCATGTGTGCTGCACAAGGCAGCACACATGGAAAAAGCAAAAACGAGGAGAAATGAAGCATTTCTCCTTGTTTTGCCACCTTAAGAACAGGGTTTTCCTGGTCTTAAGTTCGGAGCTGCCACCTATAATCGCCTATCTTGATAATAGTTGGCAGTGTTGAAGTGAATGGGTGTTGCGGTGGAACTCCCACCGCAATACACAATGCACGCCCCTGTCACACTAATTTTAGCGTGAAAGGGGCCCTATTACCAAGGTTGCGTTAAGCCACTTAATGTGGCTTTTAGCCATGTTATGGGGTTTTAATGCTGCCTTGGTAATAGGGCGCTGACCCTATCATCACCACAACATCACAAAAAGTGACGTTGTGGTGGCGATAGAGGCTTGGTAATATGCCTCACAGTGTTTTCTATGTCAGGTACAGAGACACAGGGACCCCGCGAGAGACTCGATGCCCCTGTTACCACATAGAGCTACGTGAACTGCGTGGGGGGCCAGGCACAAAGGCCCAGCTACATACAACACGTGGATGCTTCTGCAGAGAGGAAAGGCTATCCACAGCCACATATGCACCGTGAACCTCATCCACCACGTGGTTCCCAGCAACCAATGCCTAAATATCAGTATAGACTCACTGCATCAGAGCCTGCAGCAATCAAGGCCCCTACCAAAGTAATCACACCCAGAGAGGGAGGTGAGCAACAGCCTGCCCTGCTGCCTATCACCCACATCTCAGGACAGTGTCAACTCTTAGTCAAACATTACTCCCACTGAGCCTTTCCTTATAGAAGGTGCCCCTTCAGCGCAAGCTCCCAGATGGAGAGATTGGGTGGAGAGAATGGAACTATATTTTGAAGCTATAGAAGCTGAGGATGACTAAAAGAGAGCTATAATACTAGACCTGGGAGGCGAGTCTATTCACAGAATCTCCAAGACACTTACAGAAATGACCCCGAAAAGACATGTGAATCTCATAGCGGGGCTAAATGCGTATTTGGAGCCGATGGCCAACCATGATTATGAAAGGATCATCTTTCCACAGGCCAGACAACAGGTGGAGGAGTCCATCGACATGTTTTGCACCAGATTGAAGGAACTAGCAAGCACGTGTGGTTTCACCAATGAGGGGGAAGAAATTCAAGGTCAGATAATCCAAGTATGCGCTTCATTGAAAGTTTGTGAACGCATCCTACAAGAATCAGGCAAGTCACTGGTGGACATTCTGAAGATGGGTAGGACCAAAGAAATATTCAAAGATCGCAATTCCCACATGGAATCCTCCCTACTGAAGACCAGAAAGACCGAGCCGGTTAACGCTGTTGGGCCTACGCCAACATCAACGAAACCCAAGGCAGGAGGGTCAGCCCAACGACCCTAAGGGTATTGTGGTGGTCCAATGCACCTCCCAGCTGACTGTCCAGGAATAGGAAAGAAGTGCACAGGCTATGGAAAATATAATCACTTTGCAAATGTGTGTCACTCAAGTAAAAGGAAGGAGCCCCACCCAACAGTCAATCCAATGTTCGAACTACTTGAACAGGACAACAACATGGATGACGATGAAGATGCCAAACACACTGTTCACTCCGTTTTCATTATATAAACTGCAGTGCAATCTCTACAGCATCTACCACAATGCAAGAAACAAGTAGGAGTCTGCCCTGTGCTAGCCAACATGGACACCAATGCATCCATCAACTTCCTATCTGCAGTAGCCTACGAGATGCTACAACCCCCTCTGCCTCTCCAGAAAACAGCAATCAAATGATTTGCATATAGGCAAAGCAAGGTAGTGTTCATCTGAGGGAAGTTCTGCACACCTATCACTCATGGACCTCAGTCCCTGGATTCACTCGTATATATCAGAGAAGAAGGCCATGGCATGTTGCTGGGGTGCCATACCATGGAAGAACTTGGAATCCTCACGTTTGCCTTTGGAGTGCACCAGGAAGGAGGCTCACACATCCTAGCTGAACTCCTGGAAGTCTTTGAAGGCATTGGGTGTTTTTAAGGAAAAGAAATTTCACTCCATATTCACCAATCTGTACAGCTGGTAGCCCTGCGACACAGGAGGATTGCTTTTCATCTGAGACCTTAAGTGTAGAAAGAGCTGGAGAAACTGGACGCAGACAGGATAATGGAAAAGGTGTCAGGACCCATCTCATGGGTGTCCCCCAGAAAACCAAAAGAATCTGGGGAGGTACGCATATACATAAACATCGGACTCCCCAATAAAGAAGGATTGTCACCTCACTCCCAACATTGACAATCTGATAGGAGAGCTGAGTGGAGCCTGCTGGTTTTCAATGGTAGACCTCCGATCTGGATACCATCCCTCACTTTAGCAAAGAGTCAAGGTACATCACTACCTTCTCAACCCACGTAAGTCTGCGGCACTACCGTAGACTAAATTCTGGTATTTCAAGCACCGCTGAAGTGTTTCAAAACACTATAAGGGAACACTTGGTAGGCTTAACAGAAAAATATTCCCTCATGACCTAATTAATTTCACAAATTACAAACTCTATACTTTCAACAAAAGCCTGCAACACAAGGTGACAACGGTATACACCTGTTACAACGCATTCGTTACTCCGCACTACCATTACAACGCGACTTTTACAACGCATACCATTACAACGCATTGCGCTGGGGGGCGCTCTAGGATAGGGAATAAGTATAATTTACTATCCAACACCTTCCCTAGGGTCCACGGGGACTGGAGTTAGAATAGTAAATTATACTTACCACTATCCAGCACCTCAAAGCGCTATGCGTTGTAATGGTATGCGTTGTAATGGTCGCGTTGTAACGGTAGGTAGTTGTAATAGTATGCGTTGTAACATGGTACATCCGGTGACAACATGTACTTTTTCACATTTGTGATTTTTATTTCTTTTTTTTTTAAATTCTTATTTTTTTGCAATATTTCTTTAAGTTCATAACATTCATTTTACAAAAAAGACATATAATTCATCATGTAAGCAATAAAAATACAAATACCATACAGAGAAAAGAATCTAATACACTCTCATGATTACCTCATGCATACTCTCTCATACACTAAACATTCATTCTTTATTCTGTGTCTGAGGGGTCACAAGTTGTTATGTGATCTATTGCGCAAGGTCGACGCGTTTCGGTGGGATGAGACCACCTTCCTCAGAACCTTTAGCAGAACAGACGATCTTTCCCAAGAAAATTATAAGCTCTGTATGGATATCCTGGTAGCAAATTTTAAGACAGATCGTGACTTCGATTCTGACTTCGTTTGGTCAGCTGGATTCGCATGTATCAGCTTGTATACGGAGTAGCGTTCCATAATAATTTTAATCCGTTGATGATCTTTTCGGTTATATGGAAGTTGCGGTGAGCTGCCAACCTTCACTTTTTTAATATGATGCGTGTTAGTTTCTTATAGGTTGCAGCAACAGCTTAGCAATAATCCTTTGATGTGCCTCGAGTAACTTCTTTATTTTCTTGGTTTATCGGAGGCATCTCCCTGATTTTTAATTTTATAGCTCAGTTGTTGAGAGACGTGAACGCCAAAAGACCTCGGCTCGTAATCCTGTGGGTCTCGAGTCTGTGAGAGAGAGTGGATATGAGGGTGTCCCTAGTGATAGCTCTCCCGTGGGAGCGATCTGTGGGCCGGGGAGTTGTGGCACTCGCATGAGGTATGGCTTGAGAAGCAATTCTGTATAAAGGTATGGCCAGAAGAGCTGGGGCTTCAGAGACCCCCCCTTGCCAGGTCCAATAAAAACTAACACTCAGGTCTCCATTGCATGTTATTCTAGGCCCACACATGTGAAGAATTATACTTAGCCTCTTCCAGTGCAGCGTCAGTGGTGGTGGCCTAATAGGCCGCAACATAACACCCTTGCAACTAGGGAATCAATGTCTGTTGTGTTATGGTACCTTTTACGGATTCCTCTCCACGTGCATCCAAGAGGAACTGTAGGCTCATAGTCACAGGTCAAAATCCTGATTGGCTGAGAGCCCTCTCTGTGGTCCTTTGGACTACAGACAGCCTATTGAAGCAACTCCTTAGCAAATTCTTTTTACGCCAAGTTCAGAAAACATTTAGAGTTCCACCTCCAGGCCATGCGGGTTTTCTGAGAGCCACTAACTCCCTGAGACTTCTTAAAGTGTGATCCATGGAAGGGGCAGCAGCAGATCTCAGGGTGTGCTGTGGTTGAGGGATGAGGCTTGGCTGTTGTGGTGCATGGAGGGGGCAGGAGCATATCTGAGGCTTGACTGTGGTACATAGATGGAGGGCCAGCACCAGACCTGAGGATGGACTGTGGCACGTGGATGTAACTAGGGGCAGCACCAGAGCGCAGGTTGGGCTGTGGTCCATGGATGGAGGTGCAGCACCAGATCTGAGCTTGGACTGTGGAACATGGATGGAGGGCTGTACCAGATCTCAGGCTCGGATGTGGCATATGGATGGGGTTCCAGCACCAGACCTGAGGATGGGCTGTGGCACGTGGATGTAGCTAGGGGCAGCACCAGAGCGCAGGTTGGGCTGTGGTCCATGGATGGAGTTCCAGCACCAGACCTGAGGATGGGCTGTGGCACATGAATGTAGGGCCAGCTCCTAACCTGACGCCGTGCTATGGTACACAGATGGAGGGGCTGCACCAGAACTGAGGCTGGATTGTGGTGCACAGATGAATGGAGCGCACCAGCCCTGAGGTTGAGCTGTTGTACAAGGGGGCAGGAGCATATCTCAGGCTGAGCTGTTGTGGTACATGGATGCAGGCGCAGCACCAGACCTGAGTCTGGACTGTGGTGCATGGATGGAGGGCAGTGCCAGCTCCCAGGCTGGCCTGTGGTCCACACGGATGCAGGCGCAGCACCAGACCTGAGCCTGGACTGTCGTGCATGGATGGAGGGCAGTACCAGCCCCCAGGTTGGGCTGTGGTCCACACGGATGTACGGGCCGCACCGGACCTGAGCCTGGGCTGTGGTGCATGGATGGAGGGCAGTACCAGCTCCCAGGTTGGGCTGTGGTCCACACGGATGTACGGGCCGCACTGGACCTGAGGGTGGAATGTGGTGCATGGTTGGAGGGACAGCATTAGATTGCAGTTTGGGCTCTGGAGCATGGATGGAAGGGGAGCACCCAACCTGACGCTGGGCTTTGGTACACGAACCGAGGGGCAACACTAGCCCTGAGGCTGGGCGGTGTTACACAGATGGAGGGGGCAGGAGCATATCTCAGGCTGGGCTGTTGTGGTACATGGATGTAGTACAGCACCAGACCTCAGAACGGACTGTGGCACATGGATGTAGGGGCAGCACAAGATCACGTATTGGGCCGTGCTCCAGGAATGGAGGGGCATCACGAGACCTGAGACTGGGCTGTGGTCCACAAATGGATGGGGCACACCAAACCTGAGGCCGCGCTAAGGAGGGGACAGGAGCATATCTCAGACTGGGCTGTTGCAGCACACAGACTAGTGGATGGACTGTGGCACACGGATGGAGGGGCAGCACCATACCTGAGCCTGGACTGTGGTGCATGGATGGAGGTCAGTTCAAAATCTGAGGTTGGACTGTGGTTCACATGGATGTACAGGCTGCACCGGACCTGAGGGTGGAATGTGGTGCATGGTTGGAGGGCAGTACCAGCTCCCATGTTGGGCTGCTGTGGCACACAGATGCAGGTGCAGCACCAGACCTGAGCCTGGACTGTGGTGCATGGTTGGAGGGACAGCATCAGATCTCAGGCTGGGCTGCGGTCCACGGATGGAAGAGGTCAGCACCAGCCCAGAGGACTGACTCTGGTATACAGATGGGGGGACAGCACCAGATATCTGGCAAGACTGGGTTGGCAAGATGAAGGAGAGAACTCCAGATCTCAGTCAGGTCTGTGGTGCACGGGTGGAGGGCTCAGCACCAAACTTCAGGCTATTGAGCGATTGAAAGAACAAAAACAAGCATTGGCATAGGCAATAGGTCCCGCCTTTGCGACCTTGTAAGTAAGAAAAGAAAACCTGAAGTGTAAGACTTCACGTTTACATTTACTGCATTCTAAATACGAAGTAAATGTAAACGTGAAGTCTAATACTTCAGTTTTTTTTTACTTACAAGGTCCCAAAGGCGAGACCTATTGGCTATGCCAATGCTTGTTTATTTCACCACACACATATAACTCAGCTTTTCTTTTTTCCTTCTCTTCCATGAAGTCACTGCCTATTGCAACGTGGTTCTGTCAATTCCACAAACATCAATTAGACGTTGGCTGCTTCCCGATGAGGATGATTCATGAACAAATGACATATGGACATGTAATTTGCACTCCAATATGAAACATACAGTGTCATCACCAGATACATCGCACTAAGCAATCTTCCAAAACTCGGACACTCCCTCTTCATACTCACCATCAACGAATCTTCTGCAGCAGCCACTGACAAATATACAGTCATTAGCTGCTCTATGACCTCTATTCGCTTATAGATAAATCTACTTTTCTACATGCTCGAAGATTTATGCGCATTTTATGTTTCCATATAAGTTTCAACTTGTGCTTACCACCATTCTCAAGTTAAAGGAGACCAGTCTGGGTGTTGACAACATTGCAACAGCGCCATGCACTGACTTTCCTATGAACACACGTAGTGCGGTGGAATGCAGGAAGAGAACGATAGTGAAACACCATCTGTTTCCAATTAACGCCAACGCGATAATTGGAAACAGATGGCATTAATGTTCGAAAAAAAAATACACAAGATGATGGACGGAATGTTGCACAATGGCAAAACATTCACCCCTAGTCACAGATCTGGGTTTAATCCATCGTTATTTTGCTCACCAAGCCACTCCAGTTCAGACATGGCCATATGCAAATCAGTCTTGACCCTGTGCCTCATGGGAACAGTCCAGCCCGAACTGCCAAGCCATGTCTTTCCTGGACCGGAATCAAGCATCCTAGGACCGGTTTCTGGCTATCAGCCATCTTCAGCCAGGATAGCTTGACTCCAGTGGCTTAGTGAGCAAGGGACCCACGTCTGGGCATTCCCTTCCCACATAGGGTGAACAGCTTAATACACAAGATGATGGACGGAATGTTGGCAAAACATTCACCCCCAGTCACAGATCTGTGTTTAATCCATCGTTATTTTGCTCATCAAGCCTGAGTACCCTAGGCCATGGAACAAACAAGGTGGGACAATCACCCGCCTTGGACACATTGCGTGCTGTGTTTTTAAAAAAGATGCATGCACAGGCCAATTGTGGGCTAATAAAAAAAAGCACACGCACGAGCGTGTCTTCAGAGCTCAAAAGCCCTTACTAAATGCCTCACAGTGCAGGGCATGCGCACTAGCTCGGGCGAGACCTAATGACTCTTAAATTACCGGGACTTTCCAGTGTTCTGAACAAATGGGCCATTGCAGGGACCTTAAACTTACCTCTTGCTGTGACCGGGACTCAGTGAAAGTCAGCAAGTCAGGAATAATGTCATCCCGAGCCCCCAATCCACATGTGGCCTGAACTTCCCAATTCTGAACTTCTGGGAACTGAGGAATCGCACAGTGTTAAGTGAATAGCATATGCAAAGGGAGTTAATAAGCCAATCGTTGAAAATCTGCCAACTTTAACAACGCCATAAAAAATAAAGGTATTCAAACTCCTGGCCTTGAGGTTACATACAGATCCCAGCAGCAGGTGCGTTAACCCATTGCTGGAATGAAGAAATAAGGTATATCTTTCATTCGCGTACTGCACAGCACAAACCCAAATATATTTTGCCATTTATAATTATAGTTTTTGAGGATACGTAATACAAAGGCTTTTTACCATCTTCTTTAAGCTAAAAGGCTCCGTCGCCCCTGCCTGGATTCCAATCTGTGAACTACAACAGATTGCTTACAGGCCCCTGCAGAAGGCACATTAAGCCAATGATGTATCTTCCCGGAGCATTCATTATACCGTGACATTTAGATACCTTTAACAAACGTAGCATCATCATTTCAACCCTTTCTCCCAAGCCTTTTTTGGTACCCATCTCATTATAGTAAATATATATTTTTTGTTCCACAAATTGCTAAACCAAACTGTAAAATTTCCCCAGAGATGAGGAGCTGAACTTTTTTGGAAAGCTCTGTCGCTGTAATGGATATTCGAAGATCTACAAATCACCCAGATGTTGTGGAGGGATTCGGGACTTCTTTAAAGCCTCTGAGCAGCTGGTCGGAGAAACAGAACCGAGAACCGAGAGAGGTTCAACTGGCGGCCATCTTAGGTCCGTGGCGTGAAGAGCATGCAGATACCTGTGCCTGCTGGCCTTTATCTGCCTTCACATGCTCCCTGTCTATATATAGCTGCTTATCCTTAAATATGTTTACCATTAATACCTGCATAGCCCTCTGGTGCACTTTTTGAAACACTCTCATGGATACAACCATATGGCAAGTGTCATTTTGTCATTAAATAGTAATTGTATGTTTCTTCAGTGTAATTCTTGACAGCCTGCCCTTTTTGGGGAATGTAAAGCTTGTGAGATGCCAGGCTTTTTACAGGTATTTATTCACCCGCCCCCTTTTTAGGTCACTTCAGACCAAGGTCTAGATGCACAGAGAGACAGTGGTTGCAAATAGTGGGGGCAAATTGTGCAGCATTTGAGATCTGTCTCTGTTTTTATGATGTCACCTGTGTAGTAATCTCCAGTCACAGTGGGCAACAGAAATCCCTGCCTAATGAATATTAATTAGGCTTGTCTCTATTTGTGACCCCCTGTGGTTAACATCGAATATATGGATGGTGTCTTGCAAGGAAACGCAGACCACATTCCTGAGTTTGCATTTAAAAACAGGAAACTTTTTTTTAAAAGACTGCATTTAATGCCCTTTCCCATTTTCAATTAAATGTGAGGTAGAAAGCTAATTTGAGTTAGAAAGGGTTTTGCAACTTCCAAGATGGGGTTCCCACATATTAAAAGCCATTCCGCAGTCTCATACCCCGTGATGTTGAGAATCGCAGGGTATGTGATAGCAAAATGGATTTGTACATCAGACCCCCAGGGGGAATATTATCAAGAAACAGAGTTAAGATTATCGCCGCTTTAGCGGCAGGAAACTGCTGCTAAAGCGGCGTTAATGAGCTTGTTAATATGCCCTTGTGAATTACCATTGAAGTCCATGTTCTGGAGCGAAGCTGGGCTGAGCGACCCGCCGAAATCGCAGAATCGAGGTATCACGGCAGCATCGCGGCGGAGAGCCCGACGTTACACTACACAAGGAGCGAGGAGAAGCGGCGGCTGCGGGCTGAAGCGACCCACTGAACCGCGGAATCGCGGCAGGATCGCGAGTTGAGTGTAAATCCCTCTCTGAGAGGGGGGCAAGTGGAAAGTGAAAAGGAGCGTGGAGCGTGGAGACAGGAGAGCGCCTGTGTGACCTGTGAGTCCAGGCAGCGTCCCCATCCCCATTCGCGTGAGACCTGGCAAGGCATCGTGTAGCAAAGCAGCTGCGGCTGGGAGAGTTTGGAAAATTGACTGCCACCCCCGCCTGAGTTTTAACAAGGTCGTGGAGGTGGAGAGGGGATAGAGGAAGCAAAGGGAAGTTGGTGGTGATATAAGAGGTGGCTTTTTTTTTTTAGAAAAAAGTCAACCTGTACACCGGGTTATGTGTATGTTTCTTATACTCTGTCACATATTACAAAAGGGTATAAATTGAAGTGCCGTGATATGTGTTTCTGAAAAACATCTATTTATTGATTATTATTTTTTAGCTTTTTCCACACAAAAAGTGTGGAAAAAGCTAAAAAATAATAATCAATAAATAGATGTTTTTCAGAAACACATATCACGGCACTTCAATTTATACCCTTTTGTAATATGTGACAGAGTATAAGAAACATACACATAACCCGGTGTACAGGTTGACTTTTTTCTAAAAAATTGCATTATCCCTACTAGGGTTTATCCTGTTAGGTAGGGGCCCCTTTTCCTTCCAAAAATAGATATAAGAGGTGGCTTGCAGCCTGATTCATGTACGGGCCGTTTTGCGTGGCCCTAATAGCGAATCATAGCGACTCGCTATTGAGGACACGCAAAACGGCATTCATGTAGGAATTGCTAAATCAATAGCGATTCCTACATGTTCTCTATTTGCGAGTAGCAATTTGCTACTCGCAAAAAAAGGAATTTCTCCCCATTCATTCCTATGGGCCAAAAGGCCCATAGGAATGAATGGGGAGTATCCCTTATTTGCGAGTAGCAATTTGCTACTCGCAAATCAGATAGCGATTTTAAGGGTGCCAGGGGTGTCCAAAGGACACCCTGTAGCACCCCTAAAATGCACATTTGAACAGGTGTTGCGCACACACATGTCCAAAGGACATGTGTGTGTGCAACATGCAACTTAGAAAAATGCTTTTAAAAGCATTTTTCTATGTTTTTGCTATTTACCGAGAGGTCTGACCTCTCGGTAAATAGCGGACCAATTTTGCTAAATCGCAATTTTTGCAAGTGTCATGAATAGCATTTAAGGAATCTCTAATAGAGATTCCTTAAATGCTAATCCTCGCATATTTGCTAATTCCTCATTAGCGATTTTAGCATTTGGGATTGTGAATCCCAAATGCCAAAATTGCACTCGCAAAAGGCAAGATTCTGAGAATCTTGCCCTTTGCGAGTGCAATTTTGCTTCATGAATCAGGCGGTAAGAGAGCAACTAAATCCTATGAACCCTCGTGTAAGCTAAAGCTGAGGGCGTGGAGGTAGGAATTTTGAACTATTTGGTGCATATTCTAATCATCCATGGACAAATAACATTTCAAGGAGGAGTTGAGAAGTTGAGAAGGGCACGGGTCACGAGCAGAGGTTCAAGGCACAACAGAGGTAAGTGAAAGTCAATTTTATATTAAAATTAGAGATTATCTAAACTAAATTGTTTTGACCAGAAGCGCTTAAGGGAAGTGCTTAAAAACTAAAATGGCCCCACGGAAAAATAAAAGCACAGTAGGAGCAATAAGGAAAGCAAAGTCTAACAGCGATAATAGACAAGAGGACCAAGAGAGCTTGACATCACCGGGAGTCGAGGAAAAATCAAAGCGTTAGTAAAGGACCAAAGAGAAAACCCCCAATGAAGCCCCACAGGGAGGAAGTAAGGGGAGCATAGCGTCCCATAAAATCAAAGAATTTGTGGGAAAGCACTTTAAAAAGGTTTTTTCACCGGCTAAAGTCTTGTCTACCGAAGAAGAGGAGGATTCATGGAAAGAGGGCACGTCCTTGATATTTGACGACGGTTTGGTAGACTCCATAGGTCCGGTTGACCGCTCAGTGCAGTCCCTATTAATTCAAAATGGGACAATAATGTCACCACGACTTTCTTCTTCCCCGCACTTATTCAAACAGACATCGGAGGAGGTAGTTAGCTTGGGCACAAGGCATACTGATGAAAGATCCCCAAGCTCAGTCGGAAGTTTTGCGGGTTCAGAAAAGCTGGTCTTTTCAAGAAGCAATGACCTTGTAGAAATGGATAAAAATGTTGACACAAATGGTGAAAACCAGCACTCAGAGATAAATTTGGAGACATCAGAAACTCCAGCATCTTCAATCTTGGAACTGATGATAATGGCGCAAAAATCACTACAAGGACTGTTAGAAGTAACAATGTTAAACCATGATGTTCTGAAAAGCCAAACTATGCACCTGTCTAAAATTGAGGGGGAATTACATGGCATTAGGGATCAAATGCCCTCAATGCTAAGACCCGTCGTAGACCCGGGGGTTACGGGTCAAGGGAGGGAAGGGGGTGAGGAAGTTGGAATTATAAATCCCCAATCAGCAAGTCAAGTTGATATAGCCCACTTGAGGGAACAACAAGTCTATGTGTCAAGATGGCCAATGCTGGTAAAAAGAAGAGGTGTATGTATGTATGTATGTATTGTGCACTTGTATAGCACAAATCTGCCACCCAAAGGGTATCCTGGCGCTTTTAGACTCTACTGAACCATCAGCACAGACACGATGTTTAAGCTGTTCTAGGGAAGAAATGAGTTTTCAGGCATTTCTTGAAAGAGGGAAAGTCCTCCATGCTCCTCAAGGATAGGGGAAGGGAGTTCCAAAGCTTGGCAGCTGCGTGACCAAAAGACCGGCCCCCCATTCGTAGCCTGTAGATCCGCGGAACCACCACTAGGTGTAATGAGGAGGAGCGTAGAGGTCTCGCTGCGTGGTACCAAGAAAAGTGATTCTGAAGCATGACTGGACCTTGGTCATGTAGAGCCTTGAAGACCAGGCGGGATGATTTAAAAAGGATTCGCTGTTGAACTGGCAGCCAATGTAGGTCTTTAAGTGCAAGGGAGGAGGAAGCAGCACGCGACCTAGAAAGAGCCAGCTTTGCAGCCATATTTTGAATGCGCTGCAGCTTTTTGATCAAGGTGCCAGGTGCCCCCAGAAGCAGTGCATTACAATAATCTATCCTACTAAGGATAATGCAACGCACCACCTCTGGTCTAGCCTGGAGCGGAAGAAGGGGGAGGATTTTCCGCAAGGTACTGAGTAACAGCATGCATGTGGAGATGGTTTTATTAACAAAACCGTCCAACTGGAGATTAGAGTTGAACATGACTCCGAGGTTGCGGGCAGAATCCGCCGCCACCACATTGCCCAAGGTGGAAGAAGGCCATAGATCAGTCGGCAGAGAACGCGGGACGCGGTCCAAGGAGCAGTGGAGTACCTCGGTCTTAGAGCTATTAAATTGGAGGGAATTGTTTCTCAACCAATCGGCAGTGGCGGTCATACAGCAATGGAAAGTTTCTGTAGACACCGCATCTTCTCCTTCCAGGGAGAAGATGAGCTGGGTGTCGTCGGCATAATTAATCACTGAAATGCCGAAGGATTTGATCAATTTTATCAGGGGACACAAGTTCAGATTGAACAGGATGGGGCTGATTGCAGACCCCTGAGGGACACCCTGACCCACTCTCCTAATGCCTGAACGAAAAGGTGGAAGTGCCACCACCTGATGCCTGTTCTGGAGATAAGAAATCATCCAGTCCCGTGCCAAACCTGCTACCCTGGCCTCCTCCAGCCTGTTGATAAGAATGGAGTGTCTGACCGTGTCGAACGCGGCCGACATGTCGAGCAGCACTAAAAGGGCTGCTCGACCATTGTCGACCCGAGATCAAAGGGTGTCCAACACGGCCATCAGCACCGACTCCGTACCATGGGCTGGCCGGAAGCCGAACTGGGCCACATCCAGACAGATGTTACTTTCCAAAAAACTGGATAGAGACCGGGTCACAAGTTTTTCCATGATCTTGACTGGGAAAGGGAGTAGAGAAATTGGCCGGTAGTTAGACAGGCAGGTGGGGTTAAGTGTAGGTTTCTTTAGGAGAGGGGAGACCACCGCTAGCTTCCAGCTGTCAGGAACCATGGCAGTGCTAAAGGACTGATGACAAATGGAATATAAAGGTTGAAAGAGTTCTTCCTGAAAGAGTTTCCAGTATTTGTGGGGAGGGGATCCAGAGGAGAGCCAGAGGAGACCCCATTTGCTAAGGTACAGAACTCATCGAATGGGGGAAGAGTAAAACTCTCCAGCCGTCGGTGAGCTGCCTGTTCTTCCAGCTCAGTTAAAATAGGGGAGGGTGCAGGAACATCCAGAGGCTGAAGGCCGTGCAGGCCTGGGATAGTGAGGGCACTCAGGATATTGGCAATTTTATCCTCAAATGCCTTTGCTAAGGAGTCGCAAAGGGATTGTGACGCTGGGATGTTGTTCGCCGCACAAGCAGGCCTAGAGAGTTCATATACTATTTTAAACAAAGTCTGCGCTTTATTAGTGGCTTGTGTCAGAGTGACCTCAAAATATTTCGCTTTGGCACATTAAATATGGGCTTTATAATCCAGCAATGCTGATGTATATAAAGATTTAGCTGTCTCAGAGTAGGACTTCCTCCAGACCCTTTCTGCCTGCTTACATCGGTGTTTCAATTGGAGTAAAATGGTTGAGTACCATGGCATGGCCGGTCTACGCTTAGCTTTAGATTTTCGTAGAGGAGCCAGCGTGTCCAGCGAGTTGGTAATTTGCTGGCACAGGCTAGAATAGCTCGCCTCGAGACTCTCCTTCAGGTTATAACCACCGGGAAGCAGAGAGGGACGGTCAGGGTTAACCAGAAGTTTGGACAACTGTCTGTTCGCTATGATAGAGTTCGACCCATCTCTTCTGAGAGATTCTACAGGAAGGTATATGGAGAAGCGAACCAGTGCATGGTCTGTCCAGCATTGAAAGGCTATTTCCCTGATAACCACCAGAGAGGCTTCTGAGAAAACCAGGTCTAAGGCATGACCCTTCGTGTGGGTTTAAGAAAGTACCAGCTGTTGCAGCTGAAGGTTGCCACAGGCCTGGCACAATTATCTATAGGCTGCATCCAAAGGCCCATCAGGCCACAGATTGAAGTCCCCCAAGATAAGTAATCTAGCATGCGAGTTTGAAAGATCGTAAATTAGATCAACTAGATCTGGTATCTTGGATAGTGCGGAACCCGGCGGTCGGTAACAGAGCAATCCGGATTGCAAAACCCCTTTATGTCCTTTGAGCGAGAAGCCTGTAAGTTCAAACCCTTGGACCGCTTTGACCTCAAATAGAGAGAAGGCCAAAGACTCTCTAAAAATGAGTCCTATTCCTCCACCTCTATTCCCCAACCTCGGGCAGTGCATAATTTTATAACCCGGGGGGCAGGCCAATCCGAGTTCTACATCGCTGTCTGCCCGGGTCCACGTCTCAGTAAGAAAGAGCACATCCAGACCATAGGTATCTATGAGGACTGCAATTTCAGCGTGATGTTTACAAAGTGACCGGACGTTGAGCAGACCGCAGGACAGAGCTTCTGATTTAACGGAGTTGGTACTCAACGCTTGGCTTGCCTGGGGGCGAAGCTGAAGAAGCTCAGTCCTGGAGTATGTAACGGGCGATGAAGAATCAGGGGCAGCATGACTGGCACTGGGCACGACCGGTGCGCAAACGGGCTTACCTCTGGCGCACCTCCGGCGCGCCAGCGGCGCTAACGCTGCGCGCTAACGCTGCGCGCTTGATAGGAATGCATAATAAATAGCCGTAAACGCGGGAGTCCTACGCTATGAACACTAGCCCCCCAACCAAGATGGCGCCCGCTAATCGTCACTCACCTGGTCAGCCTCACCCAAAATGGCGGCCTCGATCGGCGCGATGTAGTGGAGTCACGGACCCAAACACGCCCTAAAGCGCCCTAAATACCAACAAATGCGGAGTGACAAACTGTTAAAGTGCAGGGTAAGAGTCTCACCTAATTAATGCCCCTTCGAAAGCGCGCAGGAAGCTAGATGCCTGGCGTCCGAAAATGAACAGCGCAGAGCGCAGAATGCAGAAGAGTTAAAATAATTAAAATCGCAGTACAGCGCGATGTGCAAGCGCGCTTGTGGTCAATAAAGTCATAGGAACTATTGCTTATCAAAGAGAGGAAAAGTGGTAAGAAGGGGAGGGAAAGAAAAGATGAGTAAAAGTGTGACAAAAAATTATCAAGAAAGGTATGAGGTAACAGAAGCAGTGGGAAAAGATCCCAAGTCCCAGACTCATAAAAAGATTAAGGAATCCAGATTAATTGGAACAAGCTCAGAAATTTGTGGCAGGAAGTTAGCAAATGAGGGAAACAGTGGTAAGAAGCAATTGCACCAGGAAAAGGTGGAAATAAATTTAAGACAGACGGCCACTGAGCAAATGAGTACACCCGCCCGGAAGGTCCCAGCAAAAAAGAAGGTATATTGGGTAAGTAGCCCGGTGGAGGTTCGAAAAATTAACAATGAACAAAAACAGGGGAAAACTAAGTTGGGAGAAGAGATGGATAAAGGAAATAAGTTACTCTACTTTGAACAAGTAAAATTGGGAAGGGGTGGAAAAAAAGTAAAAAAGAGCGCCCATCTAAATAGGTCTCACCTCCTTAACATTTTTGCGCACTGCCCAAATTTAAAAAGCATAGGCACAGAGGATCTGAGACAGGTGGGATTTCAGACAAATGGTGATGGTAGGGAAGTTACTAAGGTACAGTTTTATTCTGCTCTGGCCCTAACGGCAATAATAAATGCAGAGCAGGAGATCCGAAAAGAGGGGATCAGGCTAGTGCCCAAAGAAGAGTTAGTACAAGATCGGATGGTGCCTGAGCAGAGATCTTTCCTAAAGCACCATGCGGGGTTACTTAAGAGACAAGTGAAGCTACCAGGAAGGGATAGGGAACAAGGGCGGGAAAATCTTAATATAGTGATAAATAATTCAGACCTAGTGGAGTCTTGGAAAAATTGGAGCAATATTGAAAGTCCGGCAGGCCCCTCACAAAGTTATAGGGAGGAATCTGTAATCTATGACCACTTAAGTGATGTAGAATAGGTTAAGGGGCAGCCACGGAGCACATGCATGGTCTCTTGGAACATAAATGGGATGGGTACCCAAGTAAAACGGGAAGCTTTGAATGATCTCGCAAAAAAGTGTGAAATTATTTGTATACAAGAGACCTGGCTCTGTGGTGAACCCCTGGTTGTGGAAGGGTTTAAACAAATGTATCACCCAGCAGAAAAATCTACTTCAGGCCGCCCAGCCGGTGGCTTGCTGACTTTGATCTCAACTTGTTTACTACGTACGGCCCTTCAGATACCCGTGACATCTAAGTGGCTCTTGGCTTGTAGAATTCAAACATCAATTATTGATAAAAAATATGAAAATATGTTGATTCTAAATGTATATATACAGTGGAGTTCACGAAAGGAATATGGAGTCGAATTGTCATATTTTAAGAATGATATGGATACACTATGTGATAAGTATGGAAATGACTTGATATTGTTATTGGGAGATTTTAATCACAAACTAAACCCAAAATTGTCAGATCAGTTGTATACAGAAATCCTAGAGGCATGTGAAGTAAAAAAAGCCGTATTTCTGGAAAATAAAATACCACCTAACGCGGCCAACTTGGGCAATTTTTTGGCAACAAAAAGTTTATTTTGTCTAAATGGAAGGACAACTCAGGACTGCCCGGCGAAGAAAACATTTAAATATGGGTCTCAAAATTGCCCGATAGATTATATTTTTATGTTGGCTTGGAATTTTGAGATGGTAAAAGATTTCGGGATTGACCCCGCGGATTGCAGCGATCACAAAATGTTAAAATTAGAGCTTGTAAGTGCCCAACATATAGTATGCGATAGAGTTATGCCCCAAGAGATGGATTATCCTAAGCGGATAACCACTCGGTTAACAGAAAAATATATCAAGGGGCTAACTAGTCTGCAACATAAGGTGCAACCAGGTCTCTTGTGCGGCCAAAATTTATGTTGGTACATTGAGAAAATAACTCAAGTAGTGAAAAGCATAAGTGTAGAATTAAGGCATGGTGAAAGCACCAATAAGAACAATGGAAGGGCACAAGCAAAGCAAGGATCTTGGTTTAACCAGGACTGCTTACTAAAGAAAAGAGAAGTTAGGAGAGAAGAACGTAGCCTACGGAAAAAATTTGAGAAATCAAGGGCGGATAACCTAGTAAAAATAAAAAGACATTATATCGCTCTAATCCGCAATGCTAAAAGATCCCATAAAGAAATGTGTTGGAGCAAACTATTAGAAGCAATCGAAACCAAGAACACACGGCAGTTCTGGAGGCTAATCCAGTCAGCAACGGGACCTTCGGTTGCTCCTATGTCTTGCGTAGTGGAAGAAGAGGCGTGGGCAGAATACATAGAGCAATTATACGCCCCTGGGAGGGGGACTGGAAATGAGGTACCAGGGGATTGGAAAGGCCTAGTAGAGGACCTAAAACAAGAATGCTCAATATTAAATGTCCATAAAATAATAAGGACACTAAATTTAACTAGAGCTGCAGGCCCAGACAGTTTACCAGCCCTGATACTAAACTCAAACCAGACCTGGTGGACTGAATTCTTTGCGAAAATGTTTGCCTTAATTTTAGATCAAGGGATTATGCCTCCAAACTGGAAGGGAGCCATACTAAGACCACTACATAAGAAAGGGGATGTATATGCTGCAAAGAAATATAGACTAATAAACCTATTGGATATAGGTGAAAACATTTTTTCTAAAATAATCCTTGGAAAGCTAAAAGTTTGGGTGGAACATAGGTCTATCGTCCCCGTCGAACAAGGTTGCTTCAAAGAAGGCCACTCGACGATAGATCATTGTTTTGCACTGTGGGCATTGGCTAGGAAATCGATGGAACAAAATGGCAAATTATTTTGCTGTTTCGTTGATTTCCGGCCGGCGTTCGACACAGTGGACCGAAATAGCCTCTGGGAAGTATTAGAAAATTATGGAATGCCAGAGGGTATATTAAACATCTTAAAAGATTTACATAGTGGCAATTGGGCCCAGGTCATTAAAGACACAAAGGGCTCATTAGCACATAAAATCCCAGTAAGGAACGGTTTGAGACAAGGGTGCGTTCTGGCACCCGTGCTTTTTTCAATTTTCTTGGCAGATCTCCCCGCTGCCCTGAAAGTTGAAAGAAGTGCAAGTCCACGTATGAATTGCAATAAAGTGTCATGCCTTTTATATGCCGATGACCTTGTGATCTTGGATCAAACCGAAATGGGCCTCCAAAGGAAATTAAATGTTTTTAAAGAATATTGTGATAAAAAGTTTTTACCTGTAAATATGGAAAAAACGGAGGCCCACATGCATCAAGCACTTTTTCATTCGCAAACGGTGCGATTCCTTAAAATCGGCCGTTTGCGAATGCAAAAGTGCTTTTTGGGATGCATGAAGCAATTTTAGAATTCGCAACATTGTTGCGAGTTCTAAAATTGCGGGTGCTTTTAAGAAGTCGCAGATGTGCGACTTCTTAAAAGCAATGCATCATTACTTTTAGAAGTGGAAATTCGCAATTAGGGTTCCAAAGTTACAGAGTGGTTGAACCACTCGGTAAATTTGGAAAAAGTGTTTAAAATGTTGAAAATGCTTTTTTTTCAACATTCATGTTACGGACACACATGTCCTTAGGACATGTGTGTGTGCAACATGATGCGAAAAATACATTTCAGGGGTGCATGGAGGGGTCCTTTGGACCCCCCCCTGCACCCATGAAATTTTCTAAGTGCCACTCGCAATTTGCATTGACTCCTATGGGCCTTTTGGCCCATAGGAATCAATGGGAATTGCGAAAATTAACTTAAGAATTCGGTATTTCTTTGGGATTCGGTAAAAATTGCGATTTTTACCGAATCACAAAGAAATACCGAAAAAAATGATGCATAGCATTTTGCACTTCTTAATTTGCAATTCCTTATTTTTCGCAAATTAAGAAATGCAAAATGACACAATGATGCATGCGGGCCTAAGATCCTATGCTTTGGAAAGAGGGTAAATAATTTTAATTGGTTTTTAGGACAGGAAAAACTAGACGTAGTAGGTGAGTACAAATATTTAGGCCTCTGGTTTAATAGCTCACTAAAGTGGAATACCCAAGTGGAGGCACAAACGGCTAAGGCTTATTCCTCGGTCTGTGGTCTGAAAAAATTCAATAAAGATTACGGTGACATGTCACACAGACCGCTTTTAAAGGCATTTGAAGTGATGATCCCCCACAAGTGCTTTATGGTGCAGAGGTACTTTCCCTGAGTGGTAAAAGAGGGTGAGACCGGGAAGAAGGTAAAATTTTGAAAATGTTGTTGGCCTTACCAAATAGCTCCATGATTCAAGGTATCAGAATGGAGGTGGGATTGACATCATGGGATGTAAAGACTCAAATGTCCTTAATAAGATTTTGGAACCGACAGGAGTCTGGTGGTGAAGAGAAGGTATCGATTTGGTGTAGAGAGGAAATTCAAGCGAGCGGCTTACGCTGGGCGCGAGATGTGAAGAAAACTCTCCAGACGGTAGCCGCGCGCTTGAAATTGAGCCTCTCTCCACCATTGTGGAATATAGTCTGCACTAAAAAAATGCTTAGAGACAAAGGGCTTGGATTTTCCAGATCACAAGACATGGACTGTCTGAGGTTAAAAAAGTCAGTGAATTGGGTAAAGAATGAATGGGAAAAGGAGGTCCGGTTCCCATATTTGGATTTACTGCCCAATAGATGGCTAAGACACGAAATCTTGAAGGCTCGGGTGGGCCTAAACCCATGGAAGATTGAAAGAAAAATAAGAATGGCCCTGATCCACCCGGACGGAACCTGTAAATGTGGCCTAGGAGTAAGAAATGATATTTTACATATATTGTTTGATTGTACATGGATTTTAGCAATTCGGAAAACCTTTTTACGTCCAATTTTTTTAAAATATGAGTGACCTCCCGAGCAGATGCCATTGACCTCCTTACAGAAATGTCTTTTTTGGATATTACAATTGCATTGGGGAAATTTCTGAAAGCAACAAGAGAATATATAACGGAGGTAGCAAAGGAGGGCGGGAGAGATTTAAAAGTACAGTGTTTCCCAATTTTATGCTATGGTTTTACAAGTGTTGTAAATGTGTAAAATGAATTGTAGTTTTAAAGATCTTTTATCACTATGTGTAAACCATTGCTCTATGTATGGTTTATAGACTATTGTCTGAATAAACTTTGTTATCAACTTCAACTTCACTGCTGAACCATCATTTGCACCGGCTGTTCCGTCAGTGCAGATTTTGTGCTTGCACGAATGGTTAGTGCAGATGTTATTTTGCACTGGCTTTGTAGTGGAAATGCTTGTGAACAATTGCTCAGCCACCGAGGCAATACATACAATTCAGCATTTCAGATCACGGTTCTCCAAAGTCAGTCCTGTAGGGGCGAATGATAATCCACGCCAGATTTTAAAATAACTACATTTATCTAAATAGGGATATGCTATAAAATCTGGCATGGATCCGGCCCTCCAGGACCGACTTTGGAGAACCCTGCATAGACAAAGCATCACAACAAATTAGACCTGGACAAAACAGCAGCACCCTCGGCAGTCTATGCAATCTAACCCTTGCTCCCTGTTCCTGCATCGGTCTTCCCTCCGCTACATTGCGTCAAATCCCATGGTCTTTCTTCTCTTGTAAAGAAGAGCTCTTACAATGTGTATTTGGTGTGAAACTACTATCTGATAAACTTGAATTATAATTAGGGCTCCCGGTTTTATGACATTTATTTTTTGGCCATTTCCGTCTGTATTTATTCATATTTATTTTTTGGCTACTTTATCTGTATTTATCCATATTATTTGGTGTTTTGTGTATAAATTAAGTTGTAAAACTGTACATTTCCATATCTCTTTAACTGATAGACGCGTACCTCTTGCTGTGACGTCTGTCGTGTTTTAGCTAGTTAAGCTGCCAAATATTACATAACAATACATCCATAGGTGAACACTAGCATTATACCATATATTTTTTATTTAAAGAAATGTCATCTTGTTTCATCTGCTCAGCTGCTGGCCTATAATTCATGAAAAACAGCACATAGAGTCACTTAAAAGGAACAACATTTTTTGTATTTATACACTTTTAAAAATAAATACAGACAGAAAACACATTGTTTTCTGTCTGTATTTATCTGTAAAAATCCGTAAAAACGGAAAACAGGGAGCCTTAATCATAATACAGAACACAATGCCCCAAAACCACAACAGAGAATGCAACATTGCAAGCGCAAAGGGCACTAATTTACACTTGAACACCATTTTGTTTTAAAGGCTGATTTAATTTCTGTGTGTGAACAGAGGACATAGCGCATGGGTGCCCAACATTGGCCCACGTGGGCTGGAGCTATGCTAAATTTTCAGGACAGCCACTGACTATTTATGGGTACGTAATTCCCATTTTATTCATTAGTATCAGTGTTTTGCGAAGACCCTTGTGCCACGCAAGTGTGACACTAAACCTAAATGAGATTTATCAACCCACGCTTGTGTGGCTCTGAGTGGCTCGATAAATGTAGAGTGAAGCAAGGAAGCGCAAACCACTGCCTTGCATTACTCTGTGGCAGGGAGACGTGCCATGGGGGGAGCATGGGTGTTCCCATGCAGCCACTCATGGATTCTGACAAATTGACAGTTTTACCAACATTGGTAGACCTAGCAATGCGCCAGAATTGTACACCTCCCCACCAGAGGCGCAACAAGAAGACATATCTTATTTCACCTCGTTGTTTCCTCTTTGTCAGTGTGCTGCATTCTGAGGAATGCCTCGGATGATTGTCTTTGTGCTGGAAGGTGCCCCTTCCTGGACAAAAACAATCCTACCTACAACACGGGTACCCTTGCAACATGACGCAAAAGTATCTGCATTGGTGCTAGGCAGCTAAAAGTGCACCAGCGCTAGGACAGGACTGTAATTTACTGTATAAAGGTAAATATGGCGCATTCCCGTCCTTTCCTTTCAAGCATCACAGCAAGATGGCCAGCTGCCTTCTGCTGAGTGAATTTTTGATAAACATGGGCCATTGTATCTAATGTAACAGCCTGGAATTATGACATTACCCTAACATAATGACCGCATCTTGAAGACATTTGTGAAAAGAAGGGTACTGGATAATAAAACTGCGAAACTCCAAGCTTTGAATCAGTTGTTCACCCTTCTGACATTCATAAAATAAGCACAATTGAATTAGATTTAACGTACAATTATGGCGAGAAGACAATTAGGTTTGTGATAGGGAGTATACTTTCCTCTTAATGTCTCTTGGTCAGATAGATCACAAAAAAACTGCAGGTAATAAAGTAAGAAAATAATCATAAATAATAGGAGCATCGAAACACAATCCTCTCTCTAAGCCCACACATGTTTGACTTTTAACTCAACTTTGAGGTTTTAGCTGCATCCTACAGTGTCCTTATATGAATTAAATGAATATGCAGTTAGGAATCTGCAGCATATAACATGTGATGTACAAACCAAAGACATCCAGCAAAGACATCCAGCAAAGTTGTCAACGTAGCATGGACATCAGTGCAAAGATATGTCTCGTCGGAAGTTGAGACATCTGTATCAGAAGCCTAATGGATCCGCTTCAATATGACCAAATAATGAGCCGACATGCTGCGACCAGATGTGAATTGCAGCCACTCTTTCGCTTTTTGTCTTACTTCTGAGTTGAAGATGGTTAGTTTGCCATTCCAGGGTGCACAGATGGGTCAATTACCGGGAGGCTCTCAAAGCCCTCCTCAGAGGGGCATTAGCAGCTGCTCATTATCCAGCCACCGCATTAGCGACCTCGCGATGCATGAAAAACCAAGATGCTTCTTATACTTACGCGCTAACATTCAGAGTGGCCACTGCAGACCAATGCTAAAGTATAGAACGGACGGAATTATTTATAAATCTTCTCCATTCGCTGCTCTTCGGCGTGGAGCGGAGAGACAACTTTCAGACAAATGGAACAGTACAGACCAAATATTTTGGTCTCTAATCAGAAAACCTCTCATTCGGGAGTGATTTCCAATGTCCCCAGTGATGCATCATGGTAAGGTAAGAACGCTGAATATCAAATGGATGCGGAATACACTGTAATTTTCCGCTTTGTCTCAACTCTGTAGAACTCCTATCAATAAGGAATTTTCCCGTAAAATTGCAGGCTGCCCTTTGATTGATACAGGCTTTTCAGTCACTCCATCAGCCACCCTCGCCTGTTGTTGTTCATTAGTGACAGGGTGGAAGCTGGGACCTGTCTTCGAGATAAAGTGATCTATCTCCCCCATACATACTGCAGTTATATCAAGTCCAGAACCAGATACAGCGCGCTCAAGTCACAAAGTTTAAATGTTAGGTCCGTGACTTTCTAAGTTACTGTAATTAAACTATTCGTGCAAGAATGAAAATACATGGGGATGTGTTATGTCCAAAATTGCTGGAATCTGTTTTGGTCTTTTTTCAGCCAGCTCCTCATACTAGCACACAGAAATGAGGAGATGTAGACATATAGTACATGGGATTCTGTAGTCCCTGTACAAAATCCCAACTCTAATTTCTTTATAATACATGGAATTCTGCAATCCCTGTACAAAATCCCCACTCTAATTTCTTTATAATACATGGAATTCTGCAATCCCTGTACAAAATCCCCACTCTAATTTCTTTATAATACATGGAATTCTGCAATCCCTGTACAAAATCCCAACTCTAATTTCTTTATAATACATGGAATTTTGCAATCCCTGTACAAAATCCCCACTCTAATTTCTTTATAATACATGGAATTCTGCAATCCCTGTACAAAATCCCCACTCTAATTTCTTTATAATACATGGAATTCTGCAATCCCTGTACAAAATCCCCACTCTAATTTCTTTATAATACATGGAATTCTGCAATCCCTGTACAAAATCCCAACTCTAATTTCTTTATAATACATGGAATTCTGCAATCCCTGTACAAAATCCCAACTCTAATTTCTTTATAATACATGGAATTCTGCAATCCCTGTACAAAATCCCCACTCTAATTTCTTTATAATACATGGAATTCTGCAATCCCTGTACAAAATCCCCACTCTAATTTCTTTATAATACCTGGAATTCTGCAATCCCTGTACAAAATCCCCACTCTAATTTCTTTATAATACCTGGAATTCTGCAATCCCTGTACAAAATCCCCACTCTAATTTCTTTATAATACATGGAATTCTGCAATCCCTGTACAAAATCCCCACTCTAATTTCCTTATAACACATGGGATTTTGCAATCCCTGAATACACGCTTGTCTCTAATTTCTTTATAATAAGCGACTTGTGACGCACACAGTCACTGAAAGACATTAGAACTCAACTGTTCTAAGTTATTATAGTTGAGTTCTGATTTCACAATGCCTGCTGTAAGAGGCAGGAGCCGAGGTGAAAGGCAGGTCAGGCCTCAGAGCAGCTGATTAAAGCAATGAAAGAACGTGATTCGTTTTTTGCATATTTTAGCTAATTATGGGAAAGTTAGAATCTTTCTGCACGCTTCTACACATTTTGAGATACGGCAGATTTTTGGTTTAAGCTGGCTTTTATTGAAATGCTTCCAATATTTTTTCCCAACAAGTATTTAACAGGTTTTTGATGTGTTTAATTGTGCACTAAAGGTTTTATTTGAATTCTTCCAGTTAGTAAACATGATCTCTCTTTCATATGAAAGAGCTAAGCGCCAAGGTTTTAAGTACTTTGTGGGAAAGGCTATAGTGTGCCCATGTATTAGATGAGATAACGTTCCCCCTGCCATACATGATAAGGATATAGCAAGTCACCTCAGAGTTCTATAACCTTATAAAGGAACTCTGACTTCAGCCTCATTCCTCTATACGTTTATGGAACTCTTCGGTGTATCGCAGTATCCTTCTAATGTACAGCAGGGGATACTTCATCCCTTATATAATCGGCGACTTGTGACGCACCCAGTCTCCAATTTCAAAGAAATTATGTCAGAACTTAACTGTAATAAGTTATTAAAGTTGACGTCTGATGTCCCAATGGCTGCAGCAAGAGCCAGTAGCTGAGGGAAAAGGTAGGTCAAATCACTGAGCATAATTAAAGCAGCTATTTCAAGAACTAAAACAAAAAGCTGCTTTTCTTTCTTCTGCTCTGTTTTTCTAGCTGTACATTGCCAAGATGAAAGAAGATATTTATGGCAACATGTTTATTTTTCCTCTCCTTAGATAATTATACAAAAGTTATGATTTTTCTGCATGTTTGTACTGCACTTTTGTTTTTAAACAGACTTGTATTAAATTGCTTCTAATATTGTTTTGCAACAAATATCTAACAGCATTTTTATATGTTTAATTTTGCACTAGATATTCCTTTTTTATTTTTCATTATTGCAAACATGCTCTCTTTCATCTGAAAGAGCTACCCATCAAGGATGTATGTGGTTTGTGGGAAAGGTGATGGTGTGACCATGTATTATAAGGAATAATGTACACCCTGCTGCACATAAGGATATTACAAGTCACCCTGGAGCACCATAACCTTCTGCCTTGTTCCTCTATAAGGTCATGGAAGCCTCTATAGTTTACAACAGATTCGAAATCTGTAAACCTACTGGTATGATGTAGCAATAGTTGATAACAAAACTCATTACCCATCACACATTGTTATGTCTTAAAGCCCTTCTATGCTAGGCTGACTGGGCTCTGTGAGTCTATCAGCGCAGTGCATCTTTTTTGCTTTGACTGAAAGTGGAAAGCCCAGCTGCAGGAGGTGGAAGGAAGACAGGGAAGGCGGTGAAGGTTGATTAAGGATGGCAAGTAAGGTATTTTTTCTTATTTGGGTCAGGGAAGAGCAGCAATGTTATGTACGGCTTCCCCATCACCCATCTACCCCCGTATAGCAGTTGAAAGCAGGGGCAGATGATTTTGGAGCTAAACATAGCATAACATTATAAATGGATAAAAATCAAGTTACTGTTATGTTTTTCCTCTCACGGTACTAAGTGACTTCATAGATAGCTTGAGCTTTTCTCTTGGTGCCTATTTGCTGTCACTCTGATGCTTTCAGTGAAAAACATCCCCATAATTCACTGTTACCATCTATAATTATGTATATAATACATGTGAGCCTGCAATCTCTGTATAAAGCTGTCTCCAATTTCCTTATTACAGGTGACTTATGATGATGCCTCTAGTTGTCTGTAATAAATTATGCAGCTGCTCAACTGTAATAACGTATTACAGTTCAGTTTCAATGTCAAAATGCCTCCTTCCAGAGCTAGCAGCCAAGAAAAAAGAGAGGGCATGGAGCATAATTACAGTCAAAATGAAAATGACTTTTCCTTTATCTCTCTTTTTCTAGATGAACAGTGAACAGAAGAAAGTAGATGTTTGTGGCAACATGTTTATTATTACATGCTTTGGGTGATTATAGAAAACCCATAATCTCTATGTTTCAAAACATTCTAAGCTACAGTGTTTTTATCTGATTTATTTTAAACTGATTCCAGTATATATCTGTTTTTGGTGTGCTTAATTTTGCACTACCCACAGTACTTTTATTCTTCATGTCTGCCAGCGTCCTATCTCTTTCATATAAAAAATAGCAAGCATTTAAGCAGTTTGTGGAAAGAGTGAGGGGGCAATGTATTAGAAGGAATAAAGTACTCTCCGCTGTACGATATAAGGATATTGCATGTTACCTTAGATTTCCATGACCTTAAAAAGGGACTCAGCCTTCAGTCACTTTCCTCTATGTAGTCCTAGAACTCAGTGACTTGCAGCTTCATTGGTATGCTGATGCAGCAGGTACTTCATCCCATCAAATAGTTCATTCTGCACTGCCAGGATCTTTATGACTGGAGCTTGGAGACGAAGTGAAGGACCATGCATGAGGTATGAAGTTTTTCCTTTGCACTCCTGCTGTGCTCATTCCATGTGTTTGTGGCCTCTCTCTCCCCCTCTCTCTCTCCCTCTCTACACCTCTCTCTTTTCTCACTCTCCCCCTCTCAGAGAGGGTTGCCCACAGAGAGGCTCTCACAGGTCGAGCATCTCACAGGCAGAACTTCCCTTAAAGGTAGAGAGCCTAACACATGAATTTACACACACACTGTCTCACACACAGAATCTCTTACAGACAGAGAATGTTTCTAAGACAGTGAGCTTTATACATATCTATCAGGGATTTGTGATTCAGGGATGTGAGAAGTGCACTACTCACCCGTGAGGGTTTCAAGGTGCTGGGGAACTGGGGGGGAATATTGTCTTAAATACACATATAGTTTCACACAGAGTTCCCCGTGGTGAGACTAGCGCTGCACCGCTGAGGGGGAAATGCTTTAAAATGGCTATATCCACATTAATAGCCCCATAACACAGGCCCCCGCAGTTCACACGGTGCAGGGCAAGGGCAAGCTCCAGGGGGCCCCTTCAGCACGATACTCTGGCTGGAGAGCTCCTGATTGAGTCCAGAGGGGGTCCTTCCACATACCTTGCAGGGACCCCTCACGTTTCATCACACCAGTGTCCCTCTGTATTTCTCCACCTGTCCTGAAGCAACGCTATGCCTTAGTCAGTGCTGGGAAGTCTCGGGATGGTCGTGCACTTTAAAAATCAATATAGCCTAGAGAACCTCACAATCCCCTGCAATTTTCACAAACATGGACAGCGTCCCCCCTCCCCCGCTCGCTCTCATTCACACACCCTCAACCACAAACGCACATAATAGAATTCGTATTGTATTCAAAGTGTCCTACACACGCAGGGACCCACACCGAGTTATAAAGGCAAAGAGTGACATACAATCTCAGGCAAAAATACAGACAAAGGCAGGCAGCACAGAACAAGCACTCATACACAGTCTTATTGGTCAATTAGTGTCTCACATGCAGTCCTTTATACAGAATCAGATACACATGATGTCACAGTAATAGACACAGTTTTAAAGATGGATGGTCACAAAGAAGCTGAGAGTGTCACACACTTGAGAGTGTCACACGCAGTGAGTCACTGTCGGTATCTCTGTCTCTATTTCTCAGAGACACACACAAGCACACACAAACACACACACGCAGTAGCCACCACACGCCACATATGTGCACACGTTCAATCGTACGGGTGCAGATTCTTTCTTACACACCGTTTCACATAGAGTTTCAGAGGCACATATGACATATTATGATGTCAAAAAGGCACACACATGTGGCGTGTGACTGACTTTATTCAAGCCCTTCTAGCCTTATATGAGCACATGAGACTAGCCTGTGTCGAAGTCCTCCCTACCTTCCAAAAAGAAAACAAATAGTGTGACTGACCCTTTCGAAAGCGCAAGATGGGCAGGGGACTGAGGGGCATGTTACCAAGCAATAGCGATAATTTTCGCTATTGCTTGGTTAGAGACAAACATTTATTGCCGAGCTGCGGCGATTTTTATCGCAGATAAACCTTTGTATTACCAAGGTTTATCGCAAATGCGATAAAAATCGTCCGAAATGCATGAATATCGCTGAAAAGTCAGCGATATTCATGCATTGCCGAGCTAATGCTCTTAGCCATGTTATCCACCTCCCATTGGATAACATGGCTAAGAACTGCTCAGGGCAGGTGTTAGCTTTTGGAGATATTCGCGCTTAGCGCGAATATCTCCAAAAGTTGGTAATAGGAAATAGCGATGTTAGCGACTGTTTCCAGTCGCTAACATCTTGGCACACCCACTTTGCATGTCATTAGTGATAAATATCACTGACATGCAAAGCGGGGCCCAAGATGGTCGCTATCTCCTACTAGCTGTCGCTAACTGGTGTTAGCGACAGCTAGGTAATAGGGAGATCATTTTATCTCCGCTTTCTTGGCTTTTAAAGCCAAAAAAGCGGAGATAAACCCCCTTGATAATATGCCCCTTAGTGTTCCCCAGAACTGTCAGCCTTTCGGTAGTTTTGGCCGAGTGTTCAAGGGCTTCTTATGATCACAGCAGCAGCCATAGGGAAAACTCTCCATTTACCTATAGTCCAGCCGCCACTGCTTTTAGTGCAGTCCTTCAGAGACAACCTTCCCCAGATGATCCTTTATTCAGAGCTTTGGGATTCATAATTGGAATATTGCATTGATCCCTACACTAATAAACTAGGAAAAGCATCACTAGATGATCAGTATCCCACATACAACAGTACAATCACTGTCACCTACAAACAAGCAGAGAATGTAAACACCAAGACTGGCATATAGGCAGAGTGTGTAAACTCTATCAGCTTCACAGAGGCAGAGAGTGTAAACACCAAGACTGACACACAGGCAGAGAGTGTAAACTCTATCAGCTTCACAGAGGCAGAGAGAGTAAACACCGGCACATAGACAGAGAGTGTAAACACTATCAGCTTCACAGAGGTAGAGAGTAAACACCAGCACATAGACAGAGAGTGTAAACACTATCAGCTTCACGGAGGCAGAGAGAGTAAACACCGGCACATAGACAGAGAGTGTAAACTCTATCAGCTTCACAGAGGCAGAGAGTGTAAACACCAAGACTGACACATAGGCAGAGAGTGGAACCTCTACCAGCTTCACAGAGGCAAAGAGTGTAAACACCAAGACTAACACATAGGCAGAGAGTGTAAACTCTATTAGCTTCACAGAGGCAGAGAGTGTAAACACCTAGACTGACACATAGGCAGAGAGTGTAAACTCTATCAGCTTCACAGAGGCAGAGAGTAGAAACACCAAGACTGGCACATAGGCAAAGAGTGCAAACTCTATCAGCTTCACAGAGGCAGTGTCACTATTGCCAATTCCACATCAAAGATGGCTGCTATGCATAATGCATGTGCAAGGAGGTCAGGCAGCCTTAAAAGCCTGACTTACCCTGTTTGATGCGCTTCGCGTTCCAGTGTTCGACTCTTCGTCGCGTCACTTCCGCCTCTCCACGTCACCCTTTGTTCTATCCTCGTCGGATTTCCTTCGTTCCTGAGAGACCCTTGGACTTTTGCCGGTTCCACTTCTTCGAGAGTTCGCGTCGGCTCTTTGCATTCCCCGGAGCCACAACCTTTGCAGCTGTGCAACGCCCAAGTAGCGTGGCCGCTCTTCCTCCCATTGCGGCATCTTAAAACCTCCCGTTCTTTGATTTACCTTGAGCCGGCTTTTCTTTTCCTCTGTCCCGCTGGCTGAGCTGACTGTTTCTCTTGGGTTCCGCCCACCGGCCGGACTTGTTGTTCCGTCTGCCGGCTGGACTTCGTCAGGGCAGTTCCGTCAGCTTCCGGGGCATTGTGGTTGTTGAAGTCCGCTCTCATAGTTTGACAAATTCCCCTTATTTTGGTGTTGCCCTCCGTGGATACCATTGAAGTCTTGGCACCAGGCACCCGTCACAGCAGTGAATTCCTGAAAGACTGGTAACAGCGCAGTGCGCTATTTTATCATTACTTACACCAGATTATATGTACCTGCAAGTTTACAAAAACCTTGTATTTTTCAGAACACCTTGGTAAATCTGTTAGATTCTAGGATTCCTCAAGACCTTCGCCCACTGCCGATCAGACAGATAGGGTGAGCCTCTATCAGTTGTTGGTGTACCACTTTAGATATCGATCCGTATTACACATATTTATATATCTTTTCTTTTCTTCTCATTTATTAGGATGCTTAGAGTAGTGGTAGTCTCTGGTCCAATCTATAGTGGAATCCTTTGAGAAAACTGTATAACTGTGTTCTGGGAACCTGCTCGAAAGACCTTAGGTAAACCTATGAAGGAATAGCTAGCAGTGTTTCCCTCTCTCTCTTGTTGTCTATTGATTGCTCTCCTTCTCTTTTTTAGTACCTGTGTCCTACTCGCCTTTTGGAAGACTCAACCAGTCCAAGGAATCTCTTCCCTATTCCTTTCCTTGTTTTGTTCCCTCCTTTGCCACCATACCATCAATGTGGACTAGAGTTTGATAGACGCAATAGGTGTAGGTGGGAGGGGTTGGGTCTGTCTTCGGTTCCCGGACACTACTGCAGAAACAACGCTTGGATCCTTACAGGCAGAGAGTGGAAACACCAGCACATAGACAGAGAGTGTAAACTCTATCAGCTTCACAGAGGCAGAGAGTGTAAACACCAAGACTGACACATAGGCAGAGAGTGTAAACTCTATCAGCTTCACACAGGCAAAGAGTAGAAACACCAAGACTGGCACATAGGCAAAGAGTGCACACTCTATCAGCTTCATAGAGGCAGACAGTGGGAACACCAGCACATAGACAGAGAGTGCAAACTCTATCAGCTTCACAGAGGCAGAGAGTGTAAACACCAAGACTGACACACAGGCAGAGAGTGTAAACTCTATCAGCTTCACAGAGGCAGAGAGAGTAAACACCGGCACATAGACAGAGAGTGTAAACACTATCAGCTTCACAGAGGCAGAGAGAGTAAACACCGGCACATAGACATAGAGTGTAAACACTATCAGCTTCACGGAGGCAGAGAGAGTAAATACCGGCACATAGACAGAGAGTGTAAACTCTATCAGCTTCACAAAGGCTGAGAGTGTAAACATGAAGACTAGCACATAGGCAGATAGTGTAAACTCTATCAGCTTCACAGAGGCAGATAGTGGAAGCACCAAGACTGACACATAGACAGAGAGTGTAAACTCTATCAGCTTCGCAGAGGCAGAGAGTGGAAACACCAAGACTGACACATAGGCAGAGAGTGTAAACTCTATTAGCTTCACAGAGGCAGAGAGTGTGAACACCAGCACATAGACAGAGAGTGTAAACTCTATCAGCTTCACAGAGGCAGCAAGTGTAAACACAAAGACTGACACATAGGCAGAGAGTGTACACTCTATCAGCTTCACAGAGGCAGAGAGAGTAAACACCGGCACATAGACAGAGAGTATCAGCTTCACAGAGGCAAAGAGAGTAAACACCGGCACATAGACAGAGAGTGTAAACTCTATCAGCTTCACAGAGGCAGAGAGTGTAAACACCAAGACTGGCACATAGGCAGAGGGTGCAAACACTATCAGCATCGCAGAGGCAGAGAGTGTAAGCACCGGCACATAGACAGAGAGTCTAAACTCTATCAGCTTCACAGAGGCAGAGAGTGTAAACACCACCACCAACACATAAGCAGAGAGTGTACACTCTATCAACTTCACAGACGCAAAGAGTGTAAACACCACAACCGGCTCATGGTCAGAGAGTGTAAACACTTTCACCTGTACATTGACTGAGAATGTGAGCACCATCACTTACACTTGTTATGTTTTTTATGATATGATAATTTGTATAGCATACTTATCACCGATGGGGTATCCAAGCCCTGTGTAGGCCGATCAGACCTCCTAGTTCAACAGCTGGGTCTGCTTTTTCTTGCAGAACACCAGTAGAGATGGGGGGTCCAAATATGGTGGGGAAGGTTGTTCCAGGTTTTTGCAGCCATGAAGAAAAAATACCATAATCCTGTTTTGCTTCTGCAGATGTGTGGTATCTGTGTGAGGCAGAGTGTGGCACAGTGCAGTTACCTAGTTGTATGGTGGAAGTTAAGGCAATGGTTGAGGTATGCAGGGCTGGTGTTGTGGAGGGTTTTTTAGGCGTCGATGAGCAGTGTGAATTGACAGCAATTGTGGGTAGCCAGTGCAGCTTTCTGAGCTGAAGTGTTGTGTGTTCGCTGAGGGGAATTGTGAGTTTGTAATCTAAGATGATTTTGAGGTTTCTAGCATTGTCAATGGAGGTGAGCGTGGGACCTAATTCAGTTGGCCACAAGGAGGAGTCCCCCGGAGAGCTCTTGTTCCCAAAAATCAGGACTTCTGTTCTGTTGGTGTGGAGTTTTAGGCAGTTCTGTTTCATCTCCTTAGCCACACTTGACATGCACATTGTAAAGTTGGTCCTGGTGGTGGTGTTGTTGTCTATGAGGCAGATGATGAGCTGAGTATGTTTTTGTAAGAGGCAATGTTGATTCTGTGGGATCTTGTGATGTGGGCAAGTAGTGTCATGTGGACGTAGAAGAGGGTAGTTGTTAGAAAGTGGGTTTTAGGTTGACTGGGTTATGAGACCTAGTCAAGCAGCAAGCACCATTCTTGTCAGGGTAAGAAACAGGCAAACCCTAAATTAACCTGTTCTCACCCTCTGGTAGCTTGGCATGGAGAAGTCAGGCTTAACTTAGAGGCAATGTGTAAAGTGTTTGTGCAACACTTCAAACAGTAAAACAGTGAAAACACCTTGCAACAAGATTCCACTCCACGTTAGAAAATTAGAGCTTAATTTAATAAATACAAGACCAAAAGAACAAGCAGTAGAACTTGAGATATTGAATATCAAAGTTTTATAGAGCAACAGCACTAAGAAGCAAAAAGCACTTTTTTGGGCCATCTGCTCACGCCGGATCGGAACAAAGTCAAAAGTTCAGGCCACACCACGAAAGAGTGCAGGCCGTCTGCAAGGACCTAGTTAGGCCATCTGAACCAAAGTACCATAATCCTGGTTGTGGAGCACTTGTGTGGATCCCTGCCGAAGATCTGTCGCAAAGCAGAGGCAATGCGCAGGTTCCGAGGTGTGGCAAGGCTGCGGTGTGAGGTCCTGATGCATCAACATACAGAATTTTGTCAACGGGGCTGGTGATGCCAAGTCCGGTGATGAGGATGAGAAGCGTAGCAGGGGCAAAGTGCCTGCTCTGATGAGCAACAAAGCAGCAATGTGGAAATCTGTTGTCAAAGATGCCGTCGACAAGGGATGCGAGAAGCTTGCGCCAGGTAAAGCATTGCGCAGTGGTGTTTTAGAATGCAATGCATGGTTCCCAGATGTGGGAGGCTGCGGCAATGCAAATCTTTGGTGATGGGTCCAATCCACGCAACAGTGGCGATGCGTTGGTTCTGCTCAAAGATGCACCCCTAAGTCGACGAGATGCAACGGTTCTGTTTGGGGATGCTTTGCTCTGCAGAGAATGCATTGGTTCTGCTGGAGCAGCACCTTAAGGCCACTTCCAAGGGTCCAAAACTGGGGTGGCACCACTTGGCAGGGCAGACTCACAGATGACAGAGGCTAGGTGTAGAAGCAGGGTGGTTGGAAGTCCTTTATGTCTCTAAGACTTCAGATCAGGAGTCCAGCCAGCTAGTCCTTGGAGTCACTCTGAGTTCAAGTGAAGCAGGTCCAGTCCTTCTCACCCAGTTATGAGGCCAGCAGGACAGCACAGCAGAGCAGAAGTCCAACAGAGCAGTAGTCCAGCAGAGTGGCAGTCCTTTCAGCCGCACAGCAGTCCTTCTTCCTGGTCTCTTGTATTTAATTGAAAGCACTCAAGCAAAGGCATTCCTCCACTTGGCCAGTAGCACTGGGCTGAGCCAAGACATGATTGACAAAGTCTCAACCCTATGGCTGAAAAATGCTGGTGAAGAAAGTCAATGGTTGGAATTGGTGGACCCAAAGCCCCACTCTATGTATACTTTCAGCGGTAGGTGTGTTTGACAGCTATGCTGTCAAAAACCCAGATCCGAAGACATAAAGATATGCAAGGGCCTGTTTTTTGCATTTAGTGCTCATTGTGGTTCACTTTCGCTGTCTTAACTAATTCCTTATTTAGATGAGACATCACCCTTTATGCCAGTGAGTTACCTTGCTAGAAACACAATTTACCAACCAATAGGTGTTGAAAGATTTTGTTCATTTTTTAGCACTCCTCATACGGTTATTTCACATTGGCAAGCAGAAAGATACCTTGTGCTAAGGAGGGATCAAAAGCCTCACAACCTAAAAGCTAAACATATGTTGAAAATCGGTGTAGATTAGAAGCAACACAATCAAACACATTTCTGGACTGCAAAACAGTTAAGAACATTTGCAATGATGCAGATATATTAGTATCACTGCACAAAATACCATAGGGCTGATTACGAAGCCAGTCGGACCTCCATGGTAGCAGTGGTTGCATCGTAATATGATGGGCAGAGTTTACCTGGCTTCAGCGGTTGGAATCGGACCACAGCTGTTGGACGGGCAGTCTGACTGGCATTGTAATAAGGCCCATAATTATTAATATCAAAGCAAGGACAATTTACTCCATATTCAAGACCCTCTGAGGCACGGTCTTAAATATGAATTAAAAAGAGCTTGATTTCAATCCCTAAAAACAGCGCATTTGTATCTCTATCAATACCAAACTCACCACATTGACATCTGCATCCAGTTAGGTTAACCAGATGAGGTACCAGCAGGAAGTGTGTCTCTATGATGATTCATGTATAGAGAATGAGTTATAGGCCCATACAGGTAGGGCTGGCCTTGAACAGTGTCCTACATGTATCCATGACAACAGCCCAGTATTACTGTCCGGTACAAAAGGGGGTGGTGATGGACGGAGCATCTTAACCAATCAAACACTCACACCCAGTCAACAGATCTGGGTTTAATCCATCACCGTTATTTAGCCCACTCTGCCATCCCAGTTCAGACATGGCCATATGCAAATCAGTCTGACCCTGTGCCTCATGGGAACAGTCCAGCCCGAACTGCCAAGCCATGCCTTCCCTGGACCGGAAACAAGCTTCCTAGGACTGGTTTCTGGCATTACAGCCGTTTTCAGCCAGGCTTGCTTGAATCAAGTGGCAAAGTGAGCAAGGGACTCACGTCTGAGCATACCCTGCCAACTTATGGCGAACAAAGCGGTACAAAAAGGGGTGGTGATGGGCGGAGCATCTGAACCAATCAAACACTCACACCCAGTCAACAGATCTGGGTTTAATCCATCACCGTTCTTTAGCCACTCTGCCCCCCCAGTTCAGACATGGCCATATGCAAATCAGTCTCCGCTTTTTTGGCTTACAAAGCCAAAAAAGCGGAGATAAAACCAGCGCCGTATTTACAAGAGGGCGCTAAAATGCATAATCGCATGTTAGCACCCTTTTTCCCAACGCCTCCCTTTGCATCTCCAATGAGATGCAAAGTGGGCGTTATTGGGTGTACCCCAGATGGACTACCTTGCAAATATCACTGATGTTTACATTGCGATATTTACAAGGCAGCCCACAAGATTTTAGCACACATTAGATTTTGGCAAAAACTGCAGTTTTTGCCAAAATCTAACGTTTGCTAAAATCCTGACTTAGCAATCCCTTACATAAGGGGTGGGTTATGCTGATACGACCCCGAGGGCAGGAACTCCCATTCCGCCAGAGACCTCTTTCTCCAACCTGCCTGTTTTTGGGGGAAAAAAAACTTACAATAGGGCTTTCTCCGGGTCCACACCAAGAATTAGGAACTCTCTCCCACCCGCCATCAGAAGAATACCTTCTCTGGCACGCTTCAAAAAGGAGGCCAAAACTTTTCTCATGGGCAAATTCCTCACCTAATTTCTGCCTTCAACCACCACAGAGAGCCTGACTAATCTAAGACTATCGCTTGGCCCTCAGATCACCCACTCACTCCACCAAGAAACTGTGGGGTTTAATACTGATTAACTGTAACTGTAGCCATATGCATGTGTCCCTCTATTCCCCTATGTGTCCAGCACCCCTGGCCCTCTCCAATCGTTTTGTATACTTCTGTATTTCTAAGCCTTTTTGTTCACTTCTGTAAATGTATTTTGTAAACCTTGTAAAGTGCTCTGATACCCTCATAGGTCAAGTTTGCGCTCTATAAAACACTAAAAATAAAAATAAAATAAAAATAAATAGCAATGTCTTAGACAAGTTGGATGGTTTTAAACATACAATTATTCCACATAGAGGTGCCCAGCCCAAGGTACATAAAGTCAGAAGTATTTCTTTAGCAATCAGAGATCAGGTGAAAGAAGAACTAATAAAGCTCAAGAGCAATGGCATTATTGAGGAAATTGAATCCCTCAATTGGTTAGCGTGTATTGTTTTGGCATGTAAGCCTGACAACTCAACATGAGTTTGGTTGATTTAAGAGGTGCTAATATCTCAATCTGAATGGAGACACGCGTGCTCCCTAACACTGGAGAGATGATTAGCACAATTGGGATGGCAAAATGTTTTTCTATGATTGATATTTCATCTGCATACCATGAGATTGAGTTGTATCCCCGAACTTGCCATTTGACTACTTTCATCAAATTGTTTGGTGCTTTTCAGTATAAACAAATGCCTTTTGGATAGTGCCAGAGGCTGCTGTTTTTCAAATTCTTATGCCAATATTGTTGATCAAAAAATAGTTTATACACCTCCCCTGGAATGTAATCGGGTCCGGCTGCCTTACCATTTGCTAAGCTTTTCACAGCAAGTTCTAATTCTTCCAAAGTAATTGGACTATCCAGCCATTCCTTTTCCGTATCCGACAGCTGTACAAACTCCCCTAGATCGAATCTATCATTGCTATTTTTTGACCTGTATACAATTCCGTATAATATAGATGAAATATATCAAGAATCTTAACTGGGTCCTGTTGTAATTTACCCTGTTGATCTTGCATTGTAGTTATAGATCTAGAGGTTGATTGCATCTTTAATTTTAAGGCTAGTGACCTCCCTATCACCTCGCCGTACTCATGTATATGTCATTTGTGTACCAAGTACTTTCTTGCGTTATCTTGGCTCCATAACCCCGTTATCTTGCCTCGACATCTGGCTACCTTCTCCTCCGCGTCTGCTATGTTCCATTGATTGTCCGTTTTTTGAATTTCCCTTAGTAAATTCTCCTCCACAGTTTTTAATGCAGTGTATAAATCTTGCATTTCCCCCCTTATTTTCTTCTGTCTATAATTACTGTAACTCACCACTTCCCCCCTAAAGCACGCTTTGAATGTTTCCCAGACTATATCAATATTAGCCGTGCCCACATTAATATTAAAAAATTTGGTTATCCACTTTGACATATTCAATTTAAACTCTTCATCAAGACATAATTTCCTATCAAAAGTGAACATTCTTGCTTCTGAAAATCTTGTGCAGTCCGGTATAGTTAAAACAAGGGGCGCATGATCTGAAGTTACTTTAGGAAATATTTCAACATGTGCTTGCGCCAACAACGATGGAGGAGAAAAAAAGTAATCTAAACAAGCCATTTTTTTATGTGGGTACGAATAGTATGTATAGCCAGGTAACGCAGCTTTCAGATTACTCCATACATCTACCAAACCGTGATCATTTACCAAATTGTATAAAGCCCTAAACACCTTTGGTTTACGGCCAACATATTTCTCAGGTCCACTAGTGAGTTCTGTATTTTTTTAATTAATATTCATATCACCACATATTATCACCGGTGTTATCCAACTTGCTAATTCCATATTTAAATCTATTAAAGTTTCTGGTTTGTCTAGATTTGACCCATAAATTGAGCACAGCGTTAAATGAACAGATTTAATTTTTATCTTGGCTATAGCCCATCTGCCCCATTTGTCCGTTAAACTACGAATTAATGTGCACACTCGTGGTTTTGCTAAAATCATAACTCCCCTAATCATTGTGGTCTGTTGTGATGCACAAAGCAATGAATATCCCAGGTCTTCTGCGACTGAGCGATTGCCCCATGGAAGATGTGTCTCTTGGAGACATACAATGTCTGATTGAATATACCGAAGCTCAGAAGCTACCTTGTATCTTTTTTTCACATTATTAAGGCCGGACACATTTAGAGAACAAATTTTAATATTATACACCATTCAAAAATATATTGATTATGACCCAACATCCTAGGGTGCAAATCTTTCTAATAACCAAATATAACCTTATAATCATAATCTTAGCACAAAAATGTTCCTCCTTGATCTGTGTCTTGTCCCTCAACTGGTTTTTTACCCCTTTTACCCCCACCATGTTCCCGTCCCCTTCACCACTCAGGTACCCTGGGTGCCCCTCTGCCCTCCCACTTACAGCCCCCCCCTTTTACCGAGGCTGAAGGACTGATAGTCCTTGGATGTGGAGCCTCCAGCCTACCCCCACAAGGATACCATTCTATAAATAATCATCTGTTTACTGATACACATGAGAAAACATGAGAAAACAACCTCTATTAAACCCAGATTACCCCTAGACAACTTTGAATTATAATACCATGCTGCATCCACCCATTTGACTCTGTTCCTTATAAGGCCTGTAAATATTCTTTTGCAGCTTTTACATTCGTAAAGTAACGAGAATTTTCCTTATAAATGACTCTGAGTTTAGCCGGGTTCATTATATAAGCTTGCGCACCTTTATTCTGGAACTCTGTGACTAACTGACGTAACTGCCATCTATTTTCCATGGTGTATTTGGAGAAATCAGGTGTTTCAAAAAACTCACAGCCCTCAACTTTTCTTTTCTTGTTGGGGCGTGTATTCATATATACATCCTCCCTAGCTAAAAAGCTATTGAAAGCTACCAAAATGGGCCGAGGCCTAGTCTCAGCCGCCCCAACCTGTAACCGAATATTAAATGGGAATCTATGTGCCCGCTCTATTTCTCTGTCCCAATCCCATTTGGTGATCTCCGGGAAGGCCTGTTGAAATAGCTGCACAATAAATCTTCGCAGATCTTGTCCTTCTTTTCCCTCTGAAATCTGCATAATTCTCAGATTATTGCGACGAGCACGATTTTCGAAATCAGCTAACTTCCACTGAATATCCTCTTTATTGGCGCTCAACAGTTCTGTGGTGGTTTTCTGTTGTTCCAGCTGATCCTCAATATTGGAAACTCGTGTTTCAATTTCCACAACTCTCTCCCTGAAATCAGTTTGAGACTTCGCCAACCACCTTATTGAATTCTGAAGCCTACAACAAGAATTTTGTATCCTCAGGCTCTCCTGCTCCGTTTTATCCATATGTGAGAGGATAGTTTGGTAGATAGTATGTAAAGTAATGTCATTCTCTCCAGTTGGTATATTACTGCCACTGTTTGTTACTAATAATACTTCACTATCTTCCCTCCTCTCATCCAATGATTGACCTCTCCCACGTATAGTAGCGGGGCTTACTTCTCCCAAATCAACAGAGTCCTCCGTTTCACCATCACTCTCATCTACCAAACTCATTTGCTTTGAGTACTGCCAATATTGTTTAGGAAAATAGAAGGTGTCTGTTATTTCATAGATTAAATGTTAGTGTTTTCTGACACAAATAGTAACCATAGCAACAGATTTTTAGATGTTTTAGGTATTCAGAAGAGGAAAGGTTTAATTGTATAGGTTGTAAAATGCAGATTTAAAGTAAACAGTATAACATATTTGGCCATATTTTTTTTAATGAAAATGGCATTAAACCAAAAGATAAGTTAATTAATAGTATTATGAATGCTGCCATGCCTGAAAGCAAAGATGATTTGCAATCATTGTATTGATGTAATCAAGGACAAAACCAAATCAATGAGATAAGCAAAATTAATGAAAATCATGAGGTTTGATTGGCATGGTAAGTGCCAGATGGAACTGGTGAGTATAAGAAAGAAATTAAACAAGCCTCACCTTTTGTAAAATATGATTCAGGTGTAAAAATTTTGTTACCACAGGTGCCAGGGTGTAGTGTTCTTATAAATCCCTATCCGATCCTTTTCCTTGGTGTTCCATGGCTCACGCACTCCCACTTAGTTCTTGTATAGAATGTACTTGTATTAGAATGTTTAGCTTCAAGCTGTTTGTCAGTTTACCCTGCTGTTTGAAGTATGAGGTCTCCTGTTATGAAGATCCAATAAAATCTTCGATCAAATTACCACTGCCTGCTTGTTCATCATTGCTTCCAGCATTCCTCACAGTGCTTATGGTCGTAGGGCGGTGTTAAGTCAACACCGCTCCATGTAATAATGTGTGGGGATTTTAGTCTAAATTTACCAAGTGATTGGTCAGAGGATCCTCGCTTCAAGTATAAAGGGAGGAAGCCAAGAGTTTTTAAAGCTTTCAAAAACCTATGTTTAACTCATGGTCTTATTGACATCTGGCAAGCGGAACACCCAGATGATCCTGGCTTTACGCATTATTCATATCCTCATGCACGTCGTGGAACGCTGGATTATTTTCTGATCTCTAACACCCTAGCCCAGAGGTCTTCAAACTTTTGGATGCCGAGACCCCCCTGTCAACATTTTGAGGTGTAAGGACCCCCTCCTGACAAAAATTTCTAAACCTGTAGGCAGGGCTACTGGAATTATGAGGCAGTTGAGGACCAAATTACGGAACAGACTTGACTAAATTGTGTGGGAAGAAAATTTAAATGATGTTACGTAACCCAGCGTATTTTGGGATAGCATTGCTTCATTATTTTGAAATTTATTTTTTACACACAGTAACACTGAGGAAAGATTTCACCCCATCAATACCTGTTTATAACCAAAATACAGAAATTAACATCAGAAAGATTTCTAGTCAACCTTTGTGAAGGGCCCTCTACTCCGCAGGAATACATGTTGCAAAATACACAGTCAAAATATCGAGTTTGCAATGTCGACTTGAACTAATATCGAGTATGAAAAATCGAAGGTAAGAAATGTTGATGTTAGTAATATCGTTGTACTAAATATCGTTTTTTGTGTGTATAAATAATATCGAGTTCAGTAATGTCGAGGTTTTAATTATCGATGTTAAAAATATCGAAAAGTCAAAATATCGACATGTTAAAAAGTGTTTTTTAAATGTTTGTAAAATACTAAATGTGTTAAATTTTAGCTATAATAGTTTATAGTAGTAATAAATAGTGTTATAAAGTATTATACATTTTTAGGAGTGGGATGTAGGGTTTATAGGGGATAAGGGTGGGTAGTGTTTTAAAAATATATACAGAATTTTTAAAAATGTTATTAAATAAATAAATTTATTTTAGATTTTAAAATTAGAAATTCGAAAATATTTTGAAATTTGGAATCAGAATTAAAATTTAAATTTAAAATTAAATTTAATGTTTAGTAGCGGGGTGTAGAGTTTATAGGGAATAAGGGTGGGGAGTGTTTTAAAAATATATACTGAATTTTTACAATTGTTATAAAATAAATAAATAGAAATTAGATTTTAAAATTTTAAAATCGAAAATATTTTGAAATTCGAAATTAGATTTAAAATTTTAATTTAAAATTGTATTTAATGTTTAGTAGCGGGCTGTAGGGTTTATAGGGGATAAGGGTGGGGAGTGTTTTAAAAATATATACAGACTTTTTAAAATTGTTAAAAAATAAATAAATAGAAATTAGATTTTAAAATTAGAAATTCGAAAATATTTAGAAATTCGAAATTAGATTTAAAATTTAAATTTAAAATTTAATTTAATGTTTAGTACCGGGATGTAGGGTTTATAGGGGATAAGGGTGGAGAGTATTTTAAAAATATATACAGAATTTTTAAAATTGTTATAAAATAAATAAATAGAAATTAGATTTAAAAATTAGAAATTTGAAAATATTTTGAAATTCGAAATTAGATTTAAAATTTAAATTTAAAATGTAATTTAATGTTTAGTAGTGGGATGTAGGGTTTATGGGGGATAAGGGTGGGGAGTGTTTTAAAAATATATACAGATTTTTTAACATTGTTATAAAATAAATAGAAATTAGATTTTAAAAATCAAAATTCAAAAATATTTAGAAATTCGAAATTAGATTTAAAATTTAAATTTAAAAATTAATTTAATGTTTAGTAGCGGGATGTAGGGTTTATAGGGGATAAGGGTGGGGAGTGTTTAAAAAATATATACAGAATTTTTAAACATTTTATAAAATAAATAAATAGAAATTCGATTTTAAAATTAGAAATTTGAAAATATTTTGAAATTCGAAATTAGATTTAAAATTTAAATTTAAAATTTAATTTAATGTTTAGTACTGGTATGTAGGGTTTATAGAGGATGAGGGTGTGGAGTATTTTTAACAAATATATAGAGGATATTATATGTTTGGAAACATCATTTTTAAATGAGAAAAGCAAATTTTAAAATAAAAATAAAGAAATGAATCGAAATTTACTTATTTAGCATCATAAAATATTGATGATTTAATTTTATAATTATCCTTTTTACAAGTGGGATGTAGTGTTTATGGTTGTAAGTATGGGGAGTGTATTATTTTTCTGTAAAATAGGGGTTGAATAGTATTTTAAATAGGTTCAGTGTACAGCACCTACCCTAATAAAATGTAGATTGGAGTAGGAATAGTAAATTTAATAGGTTAAGTGTCCAGCACCTACCCTTATTAAGAGTAGATTAGAGTTGGAATCGTAAATGTAATAGGTTCAGTGTCCAACACCTACCCTAATTAAATGTAGATTGGAGTTGGAATAGTAACTTTAATAGGTTCAGTGTCCAGCACCTACCCTAATTAAAAGTAGATTGGATTTGGAATAGTAAATTAATTAGGTTCAGTGTCCAGCACCTACCCTAATTAACAATTGATTGGAGTTAGAATAGTAAATTAAATAGGTTCAGTGTCCAGCACCTACCCTAATTAAATGTAGATTGGAGTTGGAATAGTAAATTTAATAGGTTCAGTGTCCAGTACCTCCCTTAATTAAGAGTAGATTGGAGTTGAAATAGTAAATTTAATAGATTCAGTGTCCAGCACCTACCCTAATTAAATGTAGATTGGAGTTGGAATAGTAAATTATTTAGGTTCAGTGTCCAGCACCTACCCTAATTAACAGTAGATTGGAGTTGGAATAGTAAATTCAATAGGTTCAGTGTCCAGCACCTACCCTAATTAAATGTTGATTGGAGTTGGAATAGTAAATTTAATAGGTTCAGTGTCCAGCACCTACCCTAATTAAATGTAGATTGGAGTTGAAATCGTAAATTTAATAGGTTCGATGTCCAGCACCTACCCTAATTAAGAGTAGATTGGAGTTGGAAAAGTAAATTAAATAGGTTCAGTGTCCAACACCTACCCTAATTAAATGTTGATTGGAGTTGGAATAGTAAATGTAATAGGTTCAGTGTCCAGCACCTACCCTAATTAAATGTAGATTGGAGTTGGAATAGTAAATTATTTAGGTTCTGTGTCCAGCACCTACCCTAATTAATAGTAGATTGGAGTTGGAATAGCACATTAAATAGGTTCAGTGTCCAGCACCGACCATAATTAAATGTTGATTGGAGTTGGAATAGTAAATTTAATAGGTTCAGTGTCCCGCACCTACCCTAATTAAATGTAGATTGGAGTTGGAATAGTAAATTTAACAGGTTCAGTGTCCAGCACCTACCCTAATTAAGAGTAGATTGGAGTTGGAATAGTAAATTAAATAGGTTCAGTGTCCAACTCCTACCCTAATTAAATGTTGATTGGAGTTGGAATAGTAAATTTAATAGGTTCAGTGTCCAGCACCTACCCTGATTAATAGTAGATTGGAGTTGGAATAGTAAATTATTTAGGTTCAGTGTCCAGCACCTACCCTAATTAATAGTAGATTGGTGTTGCAATAGTAAATTATTTAGGTTCAGTGTCCAGCACCTACCCTAATTAATAGAAGATTGGAGTTGGAATAGTAAATTAAATAGGTTCAGTGTCCAGCACCTACCCTAATTAAATGTAGATTGTAGTTGGAATAGTAACTTTAATAGGTTCAGTGTACAGCACCTACCCTAATTAAGAGTAGATTGGAGTTGGAATAGTAAATTAAATAGGTTCAATGTCCAACACCTACCCTAATTAAATGTTGATTGGAGTTAGAATAGTAAATTTAATAGGTTCAGTGTCCAGCACCTACCCTAATTTAAATGTAGATTGGAGTTGGAATAGTAAATTATGTAGGTTCATTGTCCAGCACCTAACCTAATTTATAGTAGATTGGAGTTGGAATAGTAAATTAAATAGGTTCAGTGTTCAACACCACCCTAATTAAATGTAGATTGGAGTAGGATTAGTATATTAATTAGGTTCAGTGTCTAGCAACTACCCTAAGTAAATGTAGTTTGGAGTTGGAATAGTAAATTTAATAGGTTCAGTGTCCAGCACCTTCCCTAATAAAATGTAGATTGGAGTTGGAATAGTAAATTAAATAGGTTCAGTGTCCAACACCTACCCTAATTAAATGTAGATTGGAGTTGGAATAGTTAATGTAATAGGTTCAGTGTCCAGCACCTACCCTAATTAAATGTAGATTGGAGTAGGAATAGTAAATGTAATAGGTTCAGTGTCCAGCATCTACCCTAATTAAGAGTAGATTGGAGTTTGAATAGTAAATTAAACAGGTTCAGTGTCCAACACCTACCCTAATTCAATGTAGATTGGAGTTGGAATAGTACATTTAATAGGTTCAGTGTCCAGCACCTACACTAATTAAAAGTAGATTGGAGTTGGAATAGTAAATTATTTAGGTTCAGTGTCCAACACCTACCCTAATTAAATGTAGATTGGAATAGTAAATTTCATAGGTTCAGTGTCCAGCACCTACCCTAATTAAGAGTAGATTGGAGTTGGAATAGTAAATTAAATAGGTTCAGTGTCCAACACCTACCCTAATTAAATGTAGATTGGAGTTGGAATAGTAAATTTAATAGGTTCAGTGTCCAGCACCTACCCTAATTAAATGTAGATTGGAGTTGGAATAGTAAAATATTTAGGTTCAGTGTCCAGCACCTACCCTAATTAACAGTAGATTGGAGTTGGAATAGTAAATTAAATACGTTCAGTGTCCAGCACCTACCCTAATTAAATGTAGATTGGAGTTGGAATAGTAAATTTAATAGGTTCAGTGTCTAGCACCTACCCTAATTAAGAGTAGATTGGAGTTGGAATAGTAAATTAAAAAGGTTCAGTGTCCAACACCTACCCTAATTAAATGTAGATTGGAGTTGGAATAGTAAATTTAATAGGTTCAGTGTCCAGCACCTACCCTAATTAAATGTAGTTTGGAGTTGTAATAGTAAATTGTTTAGGTTCAGTGTCCAGCACCTACCCTGATTAATAGTAGATTGGAGTTGGAATAGTAAATTAAATAGGTTCAGTGTCCAACACCTACCCTAATTAAATGTAGATTGGAGTTGGAATAGTCAATTTAATAGGTTCAGTGTCCAGCACCTACCCTAATTAAATGTAGATTGGAGTAGGAATAGTAAATGTAATAGGTTCAGTGTCCAGCATCTACCCTAATTAAGAGTAGATTGGAGTTGGAATAGTAAATTAAATAGGTTCAGTGTCCAACACCTACCCTAATTCAATGTAGCCCCTCCATCCATTCTGACTGCCTTGAGTACTCAGACTGATCGTGGATCGTGGATCTGGGATTGAGCTTCACACTTGTGCATCCACTAGAGTGCAGCAGAGAGCTGCAGACGAGACCGACGTTACTCCGAGCCAGCAAGTCAGCGAGTCACGAGCTGAGCTGAGCTGCGGAGAGGAGAGAGGCGGCGGCTTCAGGGCGCTCTGCAAACTCCGGGGGCCCTGTGGGGGCTCGGTGGCTCTGTGGCGGTAACAGCAGCAAACTAGTGGCGAGCCTGTAGCCTGTTGGACTGTGAGCGAGAGTTGCTGACGAGCCGCGCCGCGTGCTGTTGGTGAGCAGAGTGCGGCCGTGCAAAGCGGAGGCGGCAGGCAAGAGCGGACCCAGCTGCATTACGGAGCTAGCTTGTGCCGAGTGAGAGGACAGGCGAGCACAGTCCTGGTGAGTCCCGGAGAGCCGGCTGCGATGCTGCGATGCAGTAAAGTGAGAGAGAGCTGAGCGAGTGGTGGATTACGCTTCTGGCTGCTGACTGCTGGTTTACCGGCCGGCCCCTGTCTCTACGGCTTCCTTCTCCCTTTGCAGCATCTTCCTCCTCTGAGCCCAGAGCTACGGGAGTGCTGAACTACGGGAGAGCTGAGGAGTGCCACGGAGTATTAGCAGTGCAGTGCAGTGTAGTGCTCTAGTTTTTTTTTTTTTTTTTAACGCTGCCATCAGAGAGCTGCTATCAGAGCCCTATGGATTACTGAGCATCATACTTCTCAATCCGCCAGGACAGCCTCCATCGCTGCCCTTTGTATGTGGATACCACTTCCAGGAGGGCGGCATAGCACTTCTCAGCAGAACTAAAGGGGGTAATTAACCACTGTTTAAAGTGCGCCACATTGCTCGCACCAACAGTAATAAACCATTTAAAGCGACGTTGCAACCTCCCACTAACTACCAACAAACAGCTGCTGTATTTTGCTGTATCTTGCACGGTTTCTTCTGCACTACCCCTGCCCCATCAAAATCCCCATGCGATCACCATTGTAGAGGCACTGTGTTTCTTACATAGCCGCTCCACCTAGTACGCCTCATACTGCAGTCACACCTCACCATCCTCCCGGACGGCAGCTGCTCCTGCTCAGTGGGGGCAGACGGGCTTGGGAGGGAGTGGAGTGGAGTGGAGCGAAGTGGGAGACAGAGGTTGGTGCGGTGCAAGAGGCACAGGGGGTACAAGGGGTACAGACAACAGGCTGCAACGATACTAGGAAACTGTCCACACAGCCCTTAAAGGATGAGATCAGGTAGGGTAAGGAGGACACCAAAGCAAAATAAACGGACATCAAAGGCAAAGAACTCCCTACCAATTGACCAGGGCAAAGCAAACCAGGAAAAAACATCACCAAACAAAACGGACATAAAAAAAGGGGTAACAAGAGTGTTACCCACTCAACTTATCTCTCCAATTGCATCAATGTTCAGAAAAAATCAGGGCGAGAGAGAGAAATCAGAGGCAAACAAAGCTTTCTTCTTTCTGAAAAATCCAGGAGCCACTCTCCTTACGACCCAACAATCTCTTCCGGGCCTACCTACGCCTTTAACTCCCGAGAAGGTTTCCTGCGACAAAGGCCTATCATCAATATTCACGAAACTAACTCCCCGGTTACCTGGGGCGAATTCAACTAGCCCTCCACGCCAAAATAGGTACCAGGATGAATTTATAGCAATGGCCCATAAGCAGGATGAACTGGGAGAGGGTCTTGACCAGGAAACCTCCCTGACGCAAAAACGCAGTACAGGAGACATATTTGTCCTGGATCTGAGTATAACACAGGCAACTGGAATTACAACAGAGGTCCCCATGGATAACAAGAGGACGAAAGAAGAATTGACGTGCACAGAAAAATCAGCATCCAGTGCAGAACTTAAAGCAACAACAGCAGCACTAACCTTTTTTGGAAAATTCTCAGAAACCAATACCAACAGCTCCGCAAATACAGAAATTACTTAACAAAAAGCCCCAGATACTCAAAGCCCAGATACACAGGGAGCAAAACACAACCCAAATGGAATTGACTAGTCAGAACACTTCAGAAACATCATGGCTGAAGCTATTAAACTTTACATCAAGCCCAACATCGAACAACGAAATAATGCAAGACCTAAGTAAAAATAAAGAGGGAAAAAACATGGGGGAAAAAAAATCATCAAGCCCCACAGAAAGTCTTGCATCAAGCCCAACAATAAACAAGGGAAAGCGGCAAAACACAAGTATAACTAATCACACAAGGGAAGATATCTTAGATAAAAAACTAGGTAATACAAACGAGGAAGGGCAGTCTACTCAACTGCAAAGCAAAGGAAAATCAGTGGAATACCCCAGAGATGGAAGAATTGTTACTCCAAAATCAGACAATTCCCAACTTCCCAAAGAACGTTTTGATTTGTCACTCAATCAGAACTATGAACAGAGTGCTAGTGTAAGCAACTCAGGGTTGTTACTTACCACAATAGAAACACTTCAATCAACAGTAAAGGCTTTAAACTGGCAATCCGATAAACTGGATATCCAAGTCGACATAATGAACACCATAGCCCACCACATTGCGGGGATCGACAACAAACTGGATAAACTCAACAATCTGATAATAACTGCTCAATCAAAGTATACACTGGAACAGAGTCCCTGCACCTGCGGTCCTATTATAGATAAATTAAACCTCCTTCCCGACCTAATAGAACAAATACTGGCTGTAAGAAAATCAGACCAACATTTCTCGAAAGGAAACTCAACCAGGAAAACTATTGAACACAACCAAGCTAACAGTCCAGAAACAGTAAATTTAACCAAAAAAATTACTGACCATAACACTGTTAAGATCTCAGAAACGGATACATCTAAAGGAAAGAACAGGGCAGAAATAAGTCCAGCAGTAAACATAACAACGCCAAACAAAAAAACCTCCTTAACAAGGCGACAAAAAAAACGTGAAAGAAAAGCAAGGAATAAACAACCGACAGGACACGCGGAAGAAGGCACTAGAATATTTCCCATATTCACCTCAGCTATAAACTAGGAGGAAACTTCAAATACGACATTACAATCTGACGAATCATTTGATCAAACACACAACTCATCAGGACAACAGCTCCAAACAAAAAAAGAAAGGGAGGCCCTTTGCGCAGAGACGATAAGCAACACTGGCATATGCACATTATTAACGGCCATAGGCGAGACAAACAGCAGAGACATACAGCCGAGGTTGGTCTTGGGCAACGGAACACAGAAAATTGATGCAGTGAAAAAAAGAAGCCGCATAGAAACCGGCAGCACACCACAACCAACCGGCCCTTCAGGCCTATGTATAACAGCGGAGATCCCCGGGAAATACCAAGAGGCGGCCGAGAATAACAAACTAACACCAGCCGGACAAAGACATGATGTCACCCAAGAAAAACAACAAGAAGGAATCAAACACTGCCCATATGGCAGAGAAGAAACAATTCAAAGACAAAGCCGGTCTCAAGGAGATTCTACAATAGAGGACATACCCACTAACAACCAGGAGGTACCATCAAAAATAAATGAAAGAACTGTAAACTGGAAAAGTAGGATTTGGGGTGGAAAAAGTCTACCCCCCACTGTGGGTATAAAAATACTACTAAAGCACGGAGTCCGTCACATAAACTTGAACTGCAATGAGGACCCTATTCTTGGGAGGGGAACAGAGTCTGAGTACATCAGAGATCCCCAGACTAACACAGCCACGAACAGAGACTTAACAAAAGAGAGTAACCAGACCATAACGACCACGATATCCCAGCGCGTACAAGAAACCGATACGCACGGAACACAAACACCCGCTGGTACCGGGCATCACTGTAAAATCAGTCCAGACAATGCACCAGAACTAGGGAAAGGCCCTGAGAACTGGTCTAGTAATGACAACTTACATCTTAAACAACTCTTTTTTACCCCGGAATACGAATCTCAGGGGCAACATGACATCCTCAACAGGGGAAATTTGTTTAAACTTTGCGCAAACATTGAAGGGCTTCAACACCTAACTAACACTGATCTACTGTCAGTCAAATTTTGCAAACAAGACATAACTAGTTCATTGGAACAAACATTAACAACATGGAGAACACCAGAAATCGCCCAGTTAATAATATCCTTTAGAGAGAAGTTCGAATTATGGGGCATAAGACTTTCCAGGCCGGTAAAACCACGCTATCCAGGTCCTCTTGAAGCTCGTCTGGTGACAAAAGGGAAAAAAGAAAAGCGAACAGATAATAAGGATCAGGCAATTTCAGTACTATGGAACGCCAGAGGGAACAGTCCTTCACCGACAATCTATTCCCTAACCACAACAGGCAATCAAACAAAGCCCAAGGATGACGCAGCCTACTGGCGCTGGCTAACAGACACATTAAATAAACAGAAAAATAATTGACCTCCCAAAAAACCTCAAAAGGATAGTACCCATGAAATTCTCCACCTATTGTCCTGGAACATAGCCGGAGCGAGGAAATGGATGGAAGACGGCTTGCCACTCCACAACTGGACAGCATGCGACATTATTGCCCTCCAAGAAACATGGGCATTGGAGGAGCTACCTCTTGTCGGGTACACTCACTACAATATACCAGCACGGAAAAAATTCAACTTTGGTCGACCAAAAGGGGGTCTATCAGTTTATATCGCGTCAGACATCAAGATTAACTCAGAACAAATAGCCACCCCCAAAGGTGAAAGAGAAGCAAGTCGCATTGGATCAGCTAGTATCCACAATCATGGATACTCGAAACAATAACCCATCCTGGGAAATTATCGTAACGGGTGGTTTTAATTCAAACTTAATCTATACGCCTGAGGATGACGAGATAATAGCAGCTGACAACGAATTTTGGAACGTCAAAACCCAAACTCAGCTGCAAACAGAGCGATCCGATCCAATTGGGCGAAAACTGGTAACAAGCCTGGAATTCCTCAGGCTGCGGTTCCTTAATGGGAGAATCAAAGGTGACAATCCGCCGCAGCACACCCACCTAGGAACCTTGACTGCCTCAAGGCTAGATTACACAGCAGTCTCTCTTCCACTATTGCCATTTGTCCAGCAATTTTCTATAGAATACACTTCAAAAAGCGATCACTCATATCAGCACACTTATTTCAATTTAAAACTAACTAAATGCCACAGTTACAACATAGTGGGAGATAACATTGTGACCACTAACTTGAAACGACTTAACTGGACAACGGCCAACATCGACGTACTGCAGGCAAATGTGCAGAGACTAAAAATAGAAAGTGAGGTAACAACAGGTACCCAAATACAAAAATGGGAGAGCTTTACGGGAAAGTTAATAGCAACAACGTCCGCCCCAAATAAACCACATCCTCTCACTAACAAAAATTCTCTGCCAAAGAACCTGGTAAAACTCAAAATAGAGATAAGGAGAAACGCCAGAGCACTAAAAAAGACAACTATGACATCCAAAGACTGGATCCAAAGACAAAACCTCAAGAAAGAATACAAAAAGAAAATGTGGGAATACAAAAGATCTCTGAAGGATGACCTCTGGGCAAAACTACTCTGCTCCGCCAAGAACACCAACTCAAACGCATTTTGGAGGATTATTAACAGCTTAAATCACCCTTCAAATCCAACATCATCCAATGTCCAGGAAGCGGACTGGGTTGCGTTATTAACAGAGAGGTTCGCAGAGATAACACTTGACCAGCATAACCCAGGAGCAATCCAACAAATTACCAACTAAGTGTCCCAAAAAAGAAAAGAAGGAAGCGTCACTCCCAGGCTTCCCCGCGACGTGGTTAGCCTATGGGAGAAGAAGGACGCAACAAATAAGGTCAAACAAACATGGTATAGTGAAGAGGACATAAGAAGAATCATAAGGAAGTCACGTGGCAACGGAGCACCAGGGCCGAATGGGATCCCTCCAATAGTATACAAAACTGATCCGGACTTTTGGTGCAGAAAATTAAAAATATTATTTGAAGAAATAATAGGTGAAAACCAAATACCATCCAGTTGGAAGGGCTCCATAATTTCACCCATCTTTAAAGGAGGAGACAGAACATCCCCAGCTAATTACAGACTGATTGCCCTCCTAGATGTGGAGGCAAAGTACTTTGCATCCCTCGTCCTGGAAGATCTAATAAATTGGTCTGACGTCACAAAGAGAATACCACTGAACCAAACAGGCTTCAGGAAAGGAACTGGGACACTAACTAACATTATGTCTCTCTCAGTGCTAGCCGACAAATATCTTCGGAGAAAACAGCCTCTTCATCTATGTTTTATTGACTTAAAGGCAGCATTCGATAGTGTGGATCGGAACATCTTATGGAGGAAATTGTGCAGCTGGAACATTCCGGATAAAATCCTGAGAGGGATCTTACTCCTTTACTCCAATACTTGGATGGAAGTTAAATTGGGGAGTGGAACACGGCTCTCAAGAAAAATCAACACCAGTAAAGGCCTCAAGCAGGGCTGTGTCCTAGCCCCCCATCTTTTTAACCTTTTTATGGCAGACCTAACATCAAGTCTAAATAAGATCCCATCTCATCCACCTAAACTTGGCTCCCTTCCTCTAACTCATCTATCCTATGCAGACGACGTGGTATTGTTGAATCTAACGAAGATTGGCATTCAAAGGTTACTAGTAGGGCTGGCAGAATTTATAACAAATAACAACCTGGAGATAAACACAACAAAAACAAAAACAATGCTTATCACCAGGCGGCGGACAGCCAGCACAAACACCTACCTGGAGGGAACAAAGCTAGAGGCCGTGTCCAACTTCAAGTACTTGGGCTTTTACTTTGATAATCGACAAAGCCATCAGCAGCAAATGTCGTACATCACTCAGAGATCAAATTCACTCTCATTTGCTTTTAGATCTTTGGCCAAAAAGCTCACGGGGCCATCATATAAACCTTTACTGGCAACAATAAAAGCAAAAGTTCTACCAACCCTCTCATACGGCAGTGTAGGATTGCATGGGAAAGATGCGGATCTGCTTAACAAAATGCAGACAGCCATCTTCAAATCTACCTTCCAAATACAACAGGGAGCCTCACCAGCTCAGACAAGGTTAGAATTTGGAACAGTAAATGAAACAGTGGGAAGAAAGTATGCAAGTATTAAGTACTGGTATACACTGAAACAGAACACGTCAGCCTCGGAATTGCACCAAGCACTATGGGAAGAAATTAGATCTGACACTATATCCCCATACAACCAGTATCTTGAAAACTCCATAACTGAGACTGGAACAAGAAAACTCTGGGAACTAAACCTGCCTTACCCGGCGTTCAAACAGGCTATAAACAAGTCAACAAAATTCCACTCTCTCTTACTTGATAAAGCCACGTTTACCAACAGAAAACACGCATGGATGGTAATATCAAACTACAAAACACTTGTGGCAGCCCCATACTTAACAATTATATTTCCAGCTCACAGAAAACAGAAATTAATGGGACTCCGTTTGGGGAAATTCCCATCGATTATGGACCAACCAACCTGGGTGCATAATGGACCAAAAACCTGCAGACTATGCGGGAGGAGCAACGAGGACTTTATTCATCTTGTCTGCATCTGCCCGAATCTAGCTCAAGCTCGAAGCTCTCTGTTAAAAAAGTCTATGAACGAGCGGGGTATAAGAACGTGCAGATCTGCAATTATGGCAACCTTGAACCCAGCAGACACGCGATTGAACTGCCTATTACTAAAGTTCCTTGCAGCCCATTCCCAAGCGCTAAAACACACCACGGCACCCTGTCAACAAAAGGATAACACAACTGTGGTAGCTCGGGCAGAGAGCGCTCCGGAACATAAAAGAGGAAAAAATCAAGAACTTCAGAACTAAGCTAGACAGACTGCATTTTTATTACACTTCATTCGATTTTAAATAACAAACTCGGTTTTAGACGGAGAGTGTTATAGAATATATTAACAGAGATTGTACATATATGTTAAGAAATTTTAAACACATTAGTCGATTCCTTTAAAATGTATCGTTGTGGTTTTAATTAACTGAAACAATAAAAATCTTTCATTCATTCAATGTAGATTGGAGTTGGAATAGTTAATTTAATAGGTTCAGTGTCCAGCACCTACCCTAATTAAAAGTAGATTGGAGTTGGAATAGTAAATTATTTAGGTTCAGTGTCCAGCACCTACCCTAATTAACAGTAGATTCGAGTTGGGATAGTAAATTAAATAGGATCAGTGTCCAGCATCTACCCTAATTTAATGTAGATTGGAATAGTAAATTTAATAGGTTCAGTGTCCAGCCCTACCCTAATTAAATGTAGATTGGAGTTGGAATAGTAAAATATTTAGGTTCAGTGTCCAGCACCTACCCTAAATAACAGTAGATTGGAGTTGGAATAGTAAATTAAATACGTTCAGTGTCCAGCACCTACCCTAATTAAATGTAGATTGGAGTTGGAATAGTAAATTTAATAGGTTCAGTGTCCAGCACCTACCCTAATTAAGAGTAGATTGGAGTTGGAATAGTAAATTAAAAAGGTTCAGTGTCCAACACCTACCCTAATTAAATGTAAATTGGACTTGGAATAGTAAATTTAATAGGTTCAGCTTCCAGCACCTACCCTAATTAAATGTAGTTTGGAGTTGTAATAGTAAATTGTTTAGGTTCAGTGTCCAGCACCTACCCTGATTAATAGTAGATTGGAGTTGGAATAGTAAATTAAATAGGTTCAGTGTCCAACACCTACCCTAATTAAATGTAGATTGGAGTTGGAATAGTAAATTAAATGGGTTCAGTGTCCAGCACCTACCCTAATTAAATGTAGTTTGGAGTTGGAATAGTAAATTTAATAGGTTCAGTGTCCAGCACCTACCCTAATTAAATGTAGATTGGAGTTGGAATAGTAAATTAATTAGGTTCAGTGTCCAGCACCTACCCTAATTAACAGTAGATTGGAGTTGGAATAGTAAATTAAATAGGTTCAGTGTCCAACACCTACCTAATTAAATGTAGATTGGAGTTGGAATATTACATTTAATACGTTCAGTGTCCAGCACCTACCCTAATTAAATGTAGATTGGAGTTGGAATAGTAAATTATTTAGGTTCAGTGTCCAGCACCTACCCTAATTAAATCTAGATTGGAGTTGGAATAGTAAATTAATTAGGTTCAGTGTCCAGCACCTACTCTAATTAAATGTAGATTGGAGTTGGAATAGTAACTTTAATAGGTTCAGTGTACAGCCCCTACCCTAATTAAGAGTAGATTGGAGTTGGAATAGTAAATTAAATAGGTTCAATGTCCAACACCTACCCTAATTAAATGTTGATTGGAGTTAGAATAGTAAATTTAATAGGTTCAGTGTCCAGCACCTACCCTAATTAAATGTAGATTGGAGTAGGATTAGTATATTAATTAGGTTCAGTGTCTAGCAACTACACTAAGTAAATGTCGTTTGGAGTTGGAATAGTAAATTTAATAGGTTCAGTGTCCAGCACCTTCCCTAATAAAATGTAGATTGGAGTTGGAATAGTAAATTATATAGGTCAGTGTCCAACACCTACCCTAATTAAATGTAGATTGGAGTTGGAATAGTCAATTTAATAAGTTCAGTGTCCAACACCTACCCTAATTCAATGTAGATTGGAGTTGGAATAGTAAATGTAATAGGTTCAGTGTCCAGCACCTACCCTAATTAAAAGTAGATTGGAGTTGGAATAGTAAATTATTTAGGTTCAGTGTCCAGCACCTACCCTAATTAACAGTAGATTGGAGTTGGGATACTAAATTAAATAGGTTCAGTGTCCAGCATCTACCCTAATTTAATGTAGATTGGAATAGTAAATTTAATAGGTTCAGTGTCCAGCACCTACCCTAATTAAGAGTAGATTGGAGTTGTAATAGTAAATTAAATAGGTTCAGTGTCCAACACCTACCCTAATTAAATGTAGATTGGAGTTGGAACAGTAAATTTAATAGGTTCAGTGTCCAGCACCTACCCTAATTAAATGTAGATTGGAGTTGGAATAGTAAAATATTTAGGTTCAGTGTCCAGCACCTACCCTAATTAACAGTAGATTGGAGTTGGAATAGTAAATTAAATACGTTCAGTGTCCAGCACCTACCCTAATTAAATGTAGATTGGAGTTGGAATAATAAATTTAATAGGTTCAGTGTCCAGCACCTACCCTAATTAAGAGTAGATTGGAGTTGGAATAGTACATTAAAAAGGTTCAGTGTCCAACACCTACCCTAATTAAATGTAGATTGGAGTTGGAATTGTAAATTTAATAGGTTCAGTGTCCAGCACCTACCCTAATTAAATGTAGTTTGGAGTTGTAATAATAAATTGTTTAGGTTCAGTGTCCAGCACCTACCCTGATTAATAGTAGATTGGACTTGGAATAGTAAATTAAATAGGTTCAGTGTCCAACACCTACCCTAATTAAATGTAGATTGGAGTTGGAATAGTGAATTAAATGGGTTCAGTGTCCAGCACCTACCCTAATTAAATGTAGTTTGGAGTTGGAATAGTAAATTTAATAGGTTCAGTCTCCAGCACCTACCCTAATTAAATGTAGATTGGAGTTGGAATAGTAAATTAATTAGGTTCAGTGTCCAGCACCTACCCTAATTAACAGTAGATTGGAGTTGGAATAGTAAATTTAATAGGTTCAGTGTCCAGCACCTACCCTAATTAAGAGTAGATTGGAGTTGGAATAGTAAATTAAAAAGGTTCAGTGTCCGAAACCTACCCTAATTAAATGTAAATTGGACTTGGAATAGTAAATTTAATAGGTTCAGCTTCCAGCACCTACCCTAATTAAATGTAGATTGGAGTTGGAATAGTAAATTAATTAGGTTCAGTGTCCAGCACCTACCCTAATTAACAGTAGATTGGAGTTGGAATAGTAAATTAAATAGGTTCAGTGTCCAACACCTACCTAATTAAATGTAGATTGGAGTTGGAATATTACATTTAATACGTTCATTGTCCAGCACCTACCCTAATTAAATGTAGATTGGATTTGGAATAGTAAATTATTTAGGTTCAGTGTCCAGCACCTACCCTAATTAAATCTAGATTGGAGTTGGAATAGTAAATTAATTAGGTTCAGTGTCCAGCACCTACTCTAATTAAATGTAGATTGGAGTTGGAATAGTAACTTTAATAGGTTCAGTGTACAGCCCCTACCCTAATTAAGAGTAGATTGGAGTTGGAATAGTAAATTAAATAGGTTCAATGTCCAACACCTACCCTAATTAAATGTTGATTGGAGTTAGAATAGTAAATTTAATAGGTTCAGTGTCCAGCACCTACCCTAATTAAATGTAGATTGGAGTAGGATTAGTATATTAATTAGGTTCAGTGTCTAGCAACTACACTAAGTAAATGTCGTTTGGAGTTGGAATAGTAAATTTAATAGGTTCAGTGTCCAGCACCTTCCCTAATAAAATGTAGATTGGAGTTGGAATAGTAAATTAAATAGGTTCAGTGTCCAACACCTACCCTAATTAAATGTAGATTGGAGTTGGAATAGTCAATTTAATAAGTTCAGTGTCCAACACCTACCCTAATTCAATGTAGATTGGAGTTGGAATAGTAAATGTAATAGGTTCAGTGTCCAGCACCTACCCTAATTAAAAGTAGATTGGAGTTGGAATAGTAAAATATTTAGGTTCAGTGTCCAGCACCTACCCTAATTAACAGTAGATTGGAGTTGGGATACTAAATTAAATAGGTTCAGTGTCCAGCATCTACCCTAATTTAATGTAGATTGGAATAGTAAATTTAATAGGTTCAGTGTCCAGCACCTACCCTAATTAAGAGTAGATTGGAGTTGTAATAGTAAATTAAATAGGTTCAGTGTCCAACACCTACCCTAATTAAATGTAGATTGGAGTTGGAACAGTAAATTTAATAGGTTCAGTGTCCAGCACCTACCCTAATTAAATGTAGATTGGAGTTGGAATAGTAAAATATTTAGGTTCAGTGTCCAGCACCTACCCTAATTAACAGTAGATTGGAGTTGGAATAGTAAATTAAATACGTTCAGTGTCCAGCACCTACCCTAATTAAATGTAGATTGGAGTTGGAATAATAAATTTAATAGGTTCAGTGTCCAGCACCTACCCTAATTAAGAGTAGATTGGAGTTGGAATAGTACATTAAAAAGGTTCAGTGTCCAACACCTACCCTAATTAAATGTAGATTGGAGTTGGAATTGTAAATTTAATAGGTTCAGTGTCCAGCACCTACCCTAATTAAATGTAGTTTGGAGTTGTAATAATAAATTGTTTAGGTTCAGTGTCCAGCACCTACCCTGATTAATAGTAGATTGGACTTGGAATAGTAAATTAAATAGGTTCAGTGTCCAACACCTACCCTAATTAAATGTAGATTGGAGTTGGAATAGTGAATTAAATGGGTTCAGTGTCCAGCACCTACCCTAATTAAATGTAGTTTGGAGTTGGAATAGTAAATTTAATAGGTTCAGTCTCCAGCACCTACCCTAATTAAATGTAGATTGGAGTTGGAATAGTAAATTAATTAGGTTCAGTGTCCAGCACCTACCCTAATTAACAGTAGATTGGAGTTGGAATAGTAAATTAAATAGGTTCAGTGTCCAACACCTACCTAATTAAATGTAGATTGGAATTGGAATATTAAATTTAATACGTTCAGTGTCCAGCACCTACCCTAATTAAATGTAGATTGGAGTTGGAATAGTAAATTATTTAGGTTCAGTGTCCAGCACCTACCCTAATTAAATCTAGATTGGAGTTGGAATAGTAAATTAATTAGGTTTAGTGCCCAGCACCTACTCTAATTAAATGTAGATTGGAGTTGGAATAGTAAATTAAATAGGTTCAGTGTCCAACACCTACCCTAATTAAATGTAGATTGGAGTTGGAATAGTAAATTATTTAGGTTCAATGTCCAGCACCTACCTTAATTAAATATAGATTGGAGTTGGAATAGTAAATCACATAGGTTCAGTGTCCAGCACCTACCCTAATTAAATGTAGTTTGGAGTAGGAATAGTAAATTACATAGGTTAAGTGTGTAGCATATATCAAAATTAAATTTAGTTATATGTGTGAATAATAAAAGGGTTATAATAGTGTAATAAATTCATTTTTAATGTTTATATATATATTTATATAAAGTTTATAAAAAAAATTTGTTATATTATTATTCATGATTTTCTAATAGGTAGTAGATAAAAATAACACAGTGGATTTTCAAAAAAAGTTTATTCAATTGTTAATATAGTACATAAATTAAATTATAAATGTATTACAAATCAATGTATAATATATTAACAAATAAGTATAAGTACAATGTAATTAGAAATTATACATTTTTTGATAGTTGTTTAGTAAAGTACATTTTAGGTATATACAAAAAATGTAGTACATGATTATTGATTGAGGAATACAATACATAGAGTACATACATTTTGATACAAAGTAAAATATTTATACATTGATATTAAATTAACATCTATTACATTTTTAATATATGAATGTGCTGTACAAATGATGTTATAAATGAATTTACATATTTAAATTGAAACATTGATATTAATATTATTTAACATCATACAATAAACATAATTGTAATAACATTTTTAAATTATAATATTATTTTTATATTTTAAATTTATTAATATTAGTTTTATAATATTAATAATAATAATTTTAATATGTTAGTGACAGTTGGAAAAATACATACAGAAAAATTATACATTTATTTTGAAATTTTTTTACAGAACATTTTTTAATAATTATTTCATTAAATATTAAACAGCATTAATATTTAATGTAATACATATTAAAAATATGATTATAATAAAATAGTAATTGAAAAAATATAAATAAATTGTTAACATGCTGGTAAGTAAATTGTAACATTTTTCAATTTTTTTTCCAAGTAAAATACATTTATTTGATATTTATTTCACTATTTCCTTGATAATACTATTATTTGGGTCTTTTATTTTGTAACCGCTCATAGTCTTTTTGGGTCTTTTTTGAAGATTGAAGCTCGCGGTTGGAAGCTACTTCACGTCTGAGCAGGTAAGAGTGCTTTTCGTTATATTTTAACTATTTTTACTAACTTTTGAAGGTAGTAGTTTGTTATTTAGTGTTTGTGGATTAGTATATGACTAATTAAATATTATGGAGTTCAGTAGGTACGTATTTCCGTTTTCGATGCTTTTTGTGGTTTTCTGAAGTTGAAGTTAGTGCGTTTGTGGCAGTTTATTTATATTTTGTTAAAAATATGTATTTTATGTTTATTTTTAATGTATCGTTTTAAGTTTTATGTGGGTGGGAATGTTTCTTTTTTTCTTCTAGATGTTTGGATACAGCCTTTTCCGTTTCCGAGCTGTGACTTTTTTTATCAAAGGGAGTGTGTTTTAGTTGTTTGAACTGAGATGTATAGAACACTTCCTTTTTTTTTGGGTTTCCAGGAGCGTTTATTACATTTTTAAACAATTTTCGGGTTTTTGATGGATTTGGACCTATCGATTTATTTGGATGCTGGATGGATTTTGCACAGTTTTATTTTTTCATTTTATTGGGGATTTTTATTTCATATTTTGTGGATTTATCACTACATGGATTGTTATGGATTATTGGATTTGCCTATTACGTTGCTGTGAAAGGTAAGTAATTTAATATTAATGTTAATGTTGGTTGGGAAATGTGCTCTTATAAAATGTTATTACTATAGTTAGATAATTATTTTGTCTATATATGATAAATTAAATAAATATATTAGGCAAAATAAATATGTTATGATTTTTTATGGAGATGTGTGGTGTAATATTTCAGGATTTATTAGGATTTTGATCCTTTTATATGGTTAGTGTTTTTAGTTTAATGTTTTGGCTATCATTTTTAAGTATTCCAGTCCTCTTGTTGTAGGGTAAAGTTGTAATTGTTGTTGTAAATATTGGTACATTTGGGCAGTTTGTCTTGATAGTTTGAGTTTTAGTTGTAAGACAGATTGCTCTATTCTTAATTCTTGAAAACTTTGCTCTTTTTGGATTGCTGTTAGGAGTTTGTGTAGTGTGGGAGTTATTCATCCAGTTGAAGATAGGAAGGCATTATGCCAACCCTAAACTGCGTTGTTTGTCTTGGCTTCTTGGTTTAGGGTTGGTAGATATACATTCCACCAAGGTATTAGGAATTCAGGTTGGCGTCTGTGGCCTGACATGTGTAGTCTCCCCACCCAGGTATCCTCAAAGTAATCCAAAAGTGGAGCTAGTTTTTGTTTGTTTTGTGTGTAGAAAGGACTTTCTATTAAAAGATTATAGTGTTCAGCCACATCGGTTATTGGCACGTATGCTAGGGCTATTAGGTGTTTGATTTGGTATGCAAAGGTAATATTGGTTGCATACTCAACACTAAGGGCCCCATTAGGATGGCGGGCGGATTGCCCCCGCCAGGCTGGCGGTAGCCACCGCCAGCCTGGCGGGGGAAATCCGCCCGCCATCCTTCCCTGTATTCCCCCCCGCCATATTAGAATGGCGGGGGGGACCACGGCGGAGCAAAACACCGCCCGCCACTTTTCCGCCATGGTCGCCTTGCGGCCGGGGCGGAAAACGAGTAACATGCAGGCGGTGTCTGTCAGACACCGCCCACATTATTACAATGGGCATTTTAAAATGCCTTTCTGTGGTGGCATTGCCGCCACGGAAAGGCATGCGGTGTTCACTCTGGGGGCCCTCTGTGGGCCCCCAGAGTGAAGGCCAAAGGGGGGTGGCACACAGGGGGGTACCTGTGGTACCCCCCTGCATTTTCATAATCAAAGCGGTAGGCACCGCGCGGTGCCTGCCGCTTTGATTATGTAAATGCTGCACAGCATTTTTAGTATTGTGGCGGGCGTAGCACAGAGCTCCGCCCGCCACAATACTAAAAATACAGGATGTGCCCGCCACAGTGGCGGGCACATCCTAATGCTGCGTGCGGGACCCCCGCCCTTAGGGCGGGCGGTCCCGATTTCCGATAGGATGGCGGGCGGGCAAAGCCCGCCCGCCATCCTAATGGGGCTCTAAGTGTTGATTTTTGCAAATGTCTCCATAGACATTGGTTAAAATGGAAGTAACATCCTTGTATGGATGTGTGTGGATATGTTTTAAGAATGGAATTGATCATTGCTTGTTCGAAGTCTATTATTATTTTTAGTGGAAAGAAGTCTGATGTTTGTTCTTTTATTTTGTTCAATATTTCTGTGTAAGTAGCTGTTTGTTTGTTTGGTAACAAACAGTAGATGAATGGGATACAGGTATTATGGTATTGTCCATGTATGGTATATAATTGATAGAATGGTTATGGGCATATGGTAAAAGTGCCATCCATCATCCATGTTTGGCTTTCATTTAATTTTTTAAGGTTGTTATTTGTAGCAAACATTATTATCCTTTTATCTTTGTTGTTATTATCGTAGAAGATAAAAGGTTCATCATTATGTGTCATGGTAAGCTCAGGTGGAATTATGATCTCTTCAAAAGTTTTAGGTATTGGTATTGTTGGTCTACTGGATTTTTTGGTCCTAGCTATGGTTCTTTTTATAGAAGCTATGGATGGTAACTGACCTCTTGCTTCTCTGGGTACTCTAGGTTGTAATTCTTTGAGAATTACACTTGTTGGTAGATCAGATGTGCTACTTAATTCTTTTATATTTTCTAGAGTAGATCTAACCTCTATTTCTGAGATGTTAGGTGGATGGTTATGTTCAGTAGTATTAATGACACTTGTTTCTCTGGTTGTTGCACGCTCATAGCATTTGTTAGAGTAATACTTAGTACATTTCCAGTTAACTTTAAGGTCTTTTTGTTTTTCCTGAGTATAAGTATACCCCATATAGCATAATAAAAATTTTACTTTCTGAGATGTTATAAATCTTGCATCTTCTGTTATTGTTGTTTTCTTAAATCTAGAAAAGTTGTATTAAAAATATTAGGAAACGTTTTTACTTTAAAAGAGTATTAAATTAATTATGTACAATTTGTAGCTACTTACTTACCAACAGTAAAATAGTAGATTTAGAAAGTAGATGTATTTTCAGTTTGATGCTTTTATAGTTTTTATTGGTCTGTTGAAAGAAAGCAAACAATATTTTAGGAAATGTATATTTGTGTATTTTGGTTACACATTTGGTAGGGTATAACCTTTCATATTGAAAAAGTTAAGTTTATTTAAATTAAAAAAGATAACAGTTTTAGAAAACACATTTAAAAATTTTAATAAAGTCAAGTACTAACGATTTTAGAGAGCTAAATATTAGTATATGTGTTTGCATTCTGTACTTACCAAGTGTTTATGCTTAGTTGTTGAATGTAGGTTATTGGATGATAAATTGCTGCTTTTCGTTTTTTCAGTTATCTGTTGTAAGAAAAAAATGTATGTGTAATAATTAGTTATGTATTTATAATAGAAGTGACATGTTTAAGAAAACAATTTCACTTTTTTAGTCTTTTAAACCTGTGTTTACTAATTTATAAATATTAAAAAGAGAAGACAGAATTATTAAATGTTTTTATCATTTTAACTATTTTTAAAGTTTGTTTCTGTGTAAAAGAACGATTAGTCATATACTTACGTTATAATTAGGTTGTAGTACTTTTGTAGAAAATGTTCATCTGTTTTTAATAGTAGAGTCTGTTGTGAAAAAAAGTAGAGATAGAAAGAAATAATTAGTTATAAAATTTTGACTATGAGTAGTAGGTTGCATTAGATAAAACATTGCATTCAGAGCTATTAGATTACTTACTTTTTGTAGTTTGTAGTATTTTCCTTCACAGAAGAATCTTTAAGGTAGTCAAAAATTTGGCAGTATGTCTTGAAGCTGAATATTTTCTGCTGGTTTTTGGGTATTATTTTAACTTCTTTATATAGGGTATGCTTAATTAGTGTTTGTTTGTGATTGGTCACATACCTTGAGAAGTGTTTGTATTGGTTAGTTTGAATTTTTTTAAGTTAATGAATTAAATTAGTTGTTTGTTAAAAATTTATACAGAGGACTAGTGTATTTGTAAGTATTTTAAAAATAATGTAAATGATTTGTATTGGTTGTAAAATAAGTTTATTATTTGTATAAAAGTCTATATATTAAATGTGTGTGTTTTCATTTTATTTATTGATATTGTAATTAATAATAATTGTTATTGAGATATATATTTATATAAATGTATTTTGTCTGTTAAAATATATTTGTATGGGTGTATTTTTAATATGGTTTATGTGTAGTGTTTAGAAAATAAGTATTTATTTATTTAGTGTTGTCGATATTTAGAGATAGTCGAAATATGTGCTGTCGATATTAGTGTAATCGACATAATAGTTATGTCCTATATTTATTTATAAATGTTGATATTTTGTATTTTGATAAATATGCTATCGAAATTTGTGTAGTCAATGTTTTTGTATATCGATAATGTGTGATCGATATTTTAGTATTTATTTAAATAAGTATAGGGTGTTGATTTAATAGTAATCGATGTTTGAGACTCGATATTAGTGTAGGTCGATTTGAGTGAAATCGATAATTTGTCAGTGATTCGTTGCCACATTAGAAGCTCACCTGGCCCTGGTCGGGAGAATCAGGGGTCCCTTAAAACCCTGGCGGTTTTCTGCAGAGTTAAGCAGTTTACCCATGCAGTTTTCCTCTCACTCCCTCCCTTCCATCCCTCTCTCCTCTCCCAACCCTGGATCCCTCTCTCACTTTGCAGGCCATTTTCTTTCACCCCCCCCCCCCCCTTTTACAACTTCTGAACTCTCCCCATTCACCCTCTCACTTCACCTTTAATCACCTCTTGCCATTCTGTCTTTTTACTGCCCTCATCTCTAACAGTCTCTCGCATTTATCTCATGGCCTCTCTGGCCCCGTCACCACCCATTCCCCTCAGCACTTCTCATTCATCTTGTCTCTCCATTCAACTTATTGTCTATTTGTATCTTATACCTCTCCAGTCCCCCATTCATCTCTCACATCTCCCCTTTGTTCTAACAGAAGCCCTCACCTTTGGCTCACACTCACTTCTAGCATGTCTACACTACTCTTCTGCAATTTACATTTCTCCTCATCCCTGACCTCTTTAATCAAATTCTCTCAATCTCTTGCTGTCCTCTCTCATCATCTCATCCCTCGTCACCAAGCATACGGGTCGGACCTGTATGCTCCTCTCAGCCTGTGCCACTCTGCTTATTGTTCCCCAATTCAAGAAGGCATGAGTTGTCTATCTCGCTGTTCTGGTGCAGGTCGCGCAGTTATGAGACTTGCACCCTCCTTTGTTTCAATCCACCAAAAATCGATTATCCTTTAGGAAGATATAAAAACCTTTCTCTATGCTCTGTAGGTTACCCCATTTGGCTGGTTATCCATCTCCTTCTGTGTGTTTCTCATTTGCCTTCAGGCAGCAGATGGTTATTAGCCCCAGGGCTTCTTTTGGTAACAGTAGGGCAGTACACATGTAAATAATAATAATCTGCAGAAGCAGGGGAGCCACTAGACCAGAACTTCTGGGGGAAGGGTACTAACACTCCCAGCTAGGGCTGGCCCGAACACTGGTTGCACCCGGTGCAACAGTCTTTTTTGGTGCCCCACCCCCGTTTCCTCCTTCTCCATGAATTCCCTCACTACCACTCATCAACAATGCACCTCATCTCTCTATAACACCTTTCTGACAAACATTTCATTTTTTATAGCGCTACTCATAGTTTACTCACACTCATTTCTGTGATCTGCATGGTACATATTCTTTGTAGCAGGCACATTAACCCTCTGCGAAGTGTGGGTGGCAGGAGTGCCCATGTGAGTGCACGGTGAGCAATGCAACAGTGTGAGAGTAGGGTGAGAGGAGTGACTGCAGGGTGAGTGAGGTGGCCGTACGAATTTGGGTACGGATGCAAGTTCAGAATGGGATGCATGAATGTATGATTACTGCTGGGATTGTTTGAGTGAGTTGTACATTCAGCAGTGAGGGGGACAGGTGAGTGAAGTGTCACATGAGTGCAGGATGAGTAGTGTGCTTGTGTGACTGCAAGGTGAGGTATAGGGTGAACAGCGCAAATGCATTGTGAGTGCAGAGTAATCCTTGTAAGTGTAGGGTGAGCAGGTGAATGGTGTGAGTGCATTGGGATCGCTATGAGGACAGGGTGAGCATGAAAGTGAAGGGCGTGAAGGATGAGTGAGTTGTCTGAATGCAGGGTCCATTCCCTGACACTTGAAGTAACCCAGCATGTTATTGACGGCGGCGTAGGGTTTAAGATCTAAGTTAAACTATTGCTATTATGGCAGGGTGGAGGTAATAAATAAATGTGCTGCTCCTGCAACAAACTTCCAGTCTTATGGATGCGGTTGCCAGTAGATTATTTTGATGGCCCAGTTGGTACAAAAATAAGCAGTCACCTAAAGTTGTATTTTTTGAGCACTTATATGTGCATACTTCAAACAGCAAATATAAATCGAAAGCACTTTTAATTGTGTCCTAGGGCTGCCTCAATGATCCATGACTGATAATTAAAAAGAACAAACACAGAAAAGTCACATAATGAATGAATGCATACTTTTTTATTTATAAATCTATTTAGTTCAATAGGAGGTCTCTGCAGGCTCTTTAAACAACACACACAGGCATTTTACTTTTGGCAACCCTACTTTATATTCCTTTTCATGAAATTCATTCTCACACTACATCAGTAAATGTAAAATATAAATGTAAGGAATAGGCAGAGTGGGACCCAGGGGGTACTGGAATCAGGAAAAAAACACTAAGCCTCTGTAACCAGTTTACAAAGGCATGTAAATATGCAAATTGTCTTTAAAGACCTGTGAAAAACTCTGATGGGCATGCTGGAGATAAGACTCCAGACACTGCCCAGCTGAGGCCCCAGCATCTCGAGTTACAGCAGCAGCCCGGGCTGAGACACAGGGGAAGAGGGGGGCTGAAGCCCTTGGGCCTGAGCAGAAGTGTGACTGGGAGCGCGACCCCCTTTGCATCGCTCCACGGCCCCCCTGGGGGTTGCGCCCCACAGTTTGAAAACCCCTGCCCTAGCCTCTAGCTGTACTATTGAAAAATTACCTAGGGTACTCTCCGACCATAATCCGCTTCTTTTAACTATGGGAATCGGGTCAACAAAACGCAATGCTAAAATATGGACGTTTGAAAGGGCAGTATTAGCAAACGATAAGCATTGCGAGTCTATGCCGCAGTGGATTCCTAGATTCTTAGAAGAGAATATAGATAGTGCACCAATCGAGATTGTTTGGAATGCCCTAAAGGCCGGAATCAGAGGTGAAAAACTGCAATTTTCATTGAATACTAACAAAAAAGCAAAACAAGAGATGGAAGTACTTGCGAATAATATTGTAATTGCAGAAGGAGGGTTGTTAAAAGCTATTCAGGAGGGAAGGGCAGTTGAAAATGAGCTAAAGCAGTTCGCAATTGCTAAAAACTGTGTGATTGAGGTTTTAACGGCAAGAGCTATTGCTAGAGCCACAATATATAAGGAGAATGTCTATGAACTAAGTGAACAGGTTGGACATCAGTTAGCTGTACGAGCCAGAGAGCAAAGCACTGCTAACTTTATTAAGGTTATTCGGGAACCAGAAGCTAGGCTAACGACGGATCCTGATGCAATTAGGACCTTGTTTCAAAAATATTATCAGGCGCTATATATAGAAACTGACAGACAATATGATATACAACAGGTTGCAATTAATGAACATATCAAGCAAGACGATTGTATGAGGCTAGAGAGCAGTGATGCGGAAAGCATGGAGGATATCCCGCAATGGGAGGACATTTTTCTTGCACTGAATAGCCTTGCCATAGGTAAAGCGGCTGGCATGGATGGGATCCCCACTGAATGTTATGTTAAATTCTCCCCTCAAGTGAAAAATATACTGTCAGAGCTGGTTGCCCATATATTCCAAGGGGGACGACCTCCGGGGTCTTGGTCTATGGCCAAAATTGTAGTTTTTTTTTTAAAAAGCACAAGGATTCTACAGAGTTAGGGTCGTACCTCCCCATAACGTTAATAACTAGTGACTCCAAAATTTACACCAAGCTATTGGCCACACGATTAGCCCCAAATATACATAAAATCGTATCTGTACGACAGCATGGGTTTATCCCTGGTCGGGATACTACTGATCATATACAGAGAATAATCTCATTGTTTGACTGGTGTGAGTTTTCAGGAGACCCTATGGCATTGATATTATTAGACGCCGAAAAGGCTTTTGATAGGGTCTCCTGGAAATATCTCTGGACAGTCATGGCTAGAAGTGGTATTGGGGAACCCTTTATAAAAGTGGTACAGATGTTGTATAAGGAGCCGACTGCTGTTGTCATGGTGAATGGGTCAATATCAGAATCGCTGATGATCACCCGAGGGACAAGGCAGGGGTGTCCATGCTCGCCTCTCATTTGCTATATATATCGACCCATTTATTTGCAGATTAGAGAGCATTGCTATGATCCCACCTGTTTGGGTAAGAGACCAGGCTACAAAAACTCTAGCATACGCGGATGATATTGCGTTACTTACCAGCGACCCAGTGAATGCAATTAGGATGATTGAAGATGAAGCTGGGATCTTTGGTGAGATTTCTAGCTATAACCTCAATCAAGCCAAAAGTCAGATCATCCATAATAGTAAAATAGAGTTGACGGATACACGGGTGACAGAGAAAGCTATATATCTCGGTGTGAGTATAACCGCCAAAATAGAGAACCTAGTTGATGATAATATTGTTTCACTAATGCAACGTACAAAAAAGGATATGATCTACTGCAACAATCTACATTTATACATCGGAGCCGATGTAACTTGATAAAAATGCTTTTTCTGCCCAGGTTTGTATATTTTTTTAGATCAATCTGTTTGGAATTTCCGCCGCAATTATTTAAGAATATGGATAGTTTGTTTAGTAGGTTTCTATGGGGGTATGGGAAACCACGAAGGGCTCTTCGAACTATTACCTTGCCTAAAGATAGAGGGCTATTGGCACTGCCTAATTTTAAATTATATTATTGGGCTACAACCTTAAAATATTGTATTAGCTTACTATTTTCTATCGTCATCAACAGTGAAGGGGATATTCCAACACCACAAGAGCTTTTATTAGGAAATGAGTCTAGAGCAGGGGTCTTCAAACTGTGGGGCGCGGCCCCCAGGGGGGCCGTGGAGCGATGCAAAGGCGGTCGCGCCTTCACAGTGTCACTTCTGCCCTGGCCTCCAGGGCTTCAGCCCCCCTCCTCCCCCATCCTGTGTCTCAGCCTGGGCTGCTGCAGTGCAGCTCACGCTCCTGGGGCCTAGGCTGGGCAGTGTCTGGATCTTATCTCCGTCCCGAGTTTTTCACAGGTCTTTAAAGACCATTAGCATATTTACATGCCTTTGTTAACTGATTACCAGAGCTTAGTTTTTTTATGGTTCCAGTACCCCCTGGGACCCCACTCTGCCTATTCCTTACATTTGTATTTTTACACTTACTGCTGTAGTGTGAGAATGCATTTAATGAAAAGAAATATAAAGTTGGATTGCCAAAAGAAACTATGTGTTGTTTAAAGATCCTGCAGAGCCCTGCGCTTGACACTAAATTGAGTTATAAATAAAAAAGTATGTATTCATTAGTGATGTGACTTTTCTGTCTTTATTTTCTTTAATTATTAGTCATGGATCATTGAGGCATCCCTAGAACACAATTAAAAGTGCTTTCTATTTATATTTGCTGTTCTAAGTATTCACAGATAAGTGCAAAAAATACAGCTGTAGGTGACTGCTTATTTCTGGGCCATCAAAATAATGAGCTGGTAACCCTAATCATTAGACTGGAAGTTTGTTGCAGGATTAGCACATTATTTATTTCCTCCACCCTCGAACCCTGATTAATGCCATTATAGCAATAGTTTAACTTATATCTGAAACCCTATGCTTTAAGTTTCTGGGAATGCACCCTGCTTTCAAACTACTCACTTCTCATTCTCGCCTTCACTTTCACGTTCACCCTGCACTCCCAGCGATCACAATGCACTCCCAGCGATCACAATGCACTCACACTGATCACAATGCACTCACACCGATCACAATGCACTCACACTGATCACCATGCACTCACACTATTCACCCGCTCACCCTGCACTCACACTGATCACCATGCACTCACACTGATCAACATACACTCACAACATTCACCCACTCACCCTGCTCTGACAGTGATCACTCTGCACTAAAAATGTGCTTGCATTGTTCACTCTGTACCTCACCCTGCAGTCACACGAGCACACTTCTCACCCTGCACTCATGTGACACTCCACTCACCTGTCCCCCCTTACTACTCAATCTGTAGCTCACTCAAACAAGGCCATCACTAACCATGCACTAATTCGTCCCAATCTGCACTTACAGCCGAACCCAAATTCATATGGTCACCTCCCTCACCCTGCAGGTACTCCTTTTACCATACTCTCACACTGTTGCATTTCTCACCGTGCAGTCACATGGGCACTCTTGTCACCCACACCGTGCAGAAGGTTAAAGTGCCTGGTGCAAAGAAGATGTACCATGCACATCACAGAACTGAGTGTGAGTAAACTATGAGTAGCGATATAAAAAAATGAAATGTTTGTCAGACAGGTGCTATAGAGAGATGAGGTGTATTGTTGGTGAGTGTTAGTGAGGGAATTCATGGAGAAGGTGGAAAGACTTGCACTGTGTGCGACCAGTGCTTGGACAAGCTCTGGCTGGGAGCGTTAACCCCCCCCCCCCCCCCGAAGTTCAGGTCTAGTGGATCCCCTGCTTCTGCCTATTATTTACATTTGTAGTGCGCTAATGTTATCAAAAGGTGTCCTGGGGCTAATAACCATCTGCCTGCAATGTGAGAGAGGGATCCAGGTTTGGGAGAGGAGAGAAGAGAGGGATGGAAGGAAGGGGTGAGAGGAAAGGGGCATGGGTAAACTGTTTAACTCTGCACAAGACCACCACGGTTTGAATGCACCCTTGCTGCTCCCGGCCATGGCCAGGTGAGCTTCTAATGTGGCAGCACGTATTCCTGCGGAGTGGGAGGCCCTTCACAGAGGTTGACTAGACATCTTTTTGATGTTAATTGCTGTATTGTGGTTATAAACTGGTACTGATAGGGTGCAATCTTTCCTCAGTATTACTGTGTTTAAAAAAATTCTAAATAATAAAGCAATGCTACCCCAAAATATGCAGCATCACAGAACATTATTTACATTTTGTACTCACACAATTTAGTGAAGCCTGTCGCATAATTTGGCCCTCACCTTCCTCATAACCTAGAGGTTTCGAAATTTTTGGAGGGGGTCCTTACGCTTGAAAATGTTGACAGGGGGGTCTCGGCATCCAAAAGATGCTGCTTATGGCATCATGTGAATGATAGTTACTTCAAAAAAGTGAGATTTAAGTCTATTTTTGGTATTCATAAGACCTGGAATTTTGTGCGGAAATTAGTTGGTATTGGAGGATTATCTTATTACACCCCCAATTCATAAAAACAATAGTCTTCCTAGGATCTTTAATGACATATGTATAGAAAAGTGGGCAATGAAAGGGATCACCCAACTTGGATGCTTTTATACGATATTAGGAATTAAATCTTTTGGGGAACTACAGACTGAATTTAACCTTGATCATCGGGACTTCTTCAAATTCTTGCAAATCCAATCTTAAAATTGGAGAAATTTATGAACTATTGAATTCTTGCTACCCAGATGATCTGGATAAATATATAGTTAAATGGCAAACCAAACTCAGGGTTTCAGCTGAAACCGTCGACATTTTATCACTCTAGTTTGATGTCTACTAAGTTGCAGGCTCAATTTTATAAAACCTTTTTCTTTTAATACTATACTCCCTATAAGATTGCTAAATGGGGGTCAGAGAAAGGAACTACATGTCCCAGATGTGCCTTAGCCGAAGCTGACAGCATACATATTTTTGCTTCGTGTATGGTGCTAAGGAAGGTAGTGAATGATATTTCAGCCTTTTTTTCGGATGTGTTTAATACAAGAATAGAAGTCTCCAACGAGGAGGTTATGTTAGGCATAGCTAATATTGAACAACCTAAATATATGCAAGGGTTGATATTCGTTGCAATGGCTGTCTTTAGAATATGTATTGCATCAGCATGGCTAGACACCAATGCACCAGTGTTTCAACATTGGAGATCTCGACTATTAGCTACCTGTAGCTTAGAAGTAGCCATATACAAAAGAAAGGGCCATGGCAAACGAAAAAAAGGGTTGACAATTTGAGATCCTCTTTTGCAATGGTTACAAAGATAGCTAGGATATACCTAAGCTATACAGGTTTAAATCCCTTTTTTATAGACCTGTCAACTAAAATTTCCTCTATGTTCCTTCCCTTTTCCTTTGTGATATCTAAGGTCCAATATCTTATGAAATTGTGTTGTGTTTGTATTTGTCTACACAGGGTCGGTCTGAGCTTGGGAAGGGGGTTGGGCAAGATGGGGCGGGGGGTAAATGTGTAAAAAAACGTTTCTTTTTTTTTCAATAAAGAGAATTACATTTTTTTTAAAAGAATAAAAAGGTGAAGAAGTGATCATGGCACATGCACCCTGTATGGGTAGTAAAGGAAAGAGGAATTATATGGTAATCAAACGAAAAGATCTGGCTTTTTATTGGACATTCAAGCATTTCCATACCCACTTACAGGGTGTGCCTTTTAGTGTATGCACCAATCCTAAACATTTGATACATTTGTTATCCACCAAGGGTTCTGGGCTTGCTTGTCCCAAGATTGCAATATGGATGTCATACTTAGATGACTATTGTTGTTGAATATGTACCCGGAAAGAACAATGAATTTGCTGATAGCTTGGAAAGGTTCAAGTGTAAAAAGGGTTATCAGATTCAAACATTCACCTCAGTCAAGAGATATGGGTTAAATCCATTGTTCTGTTGCTCACCATGCTTGTTTCCAGTCCAAGGAGGACCTGGCTTGGCAGTTCGGGCTGGACTGTTACCATGAGGAGCAGAGTCTAAACTGATTTGCATATGGCTGGGTTTAAACTGGGGTAGCATGGTGAGAAAAAGAACGATGGATTTAGACCCATATCTCTTGACTGGGGGTGAATGTTTGATTTGTCCCACATTTCATCCATCATTTATGTGTCTTTTGCTTTCTCACCCTAAGTGCCACAGGTATGCCCAGATATGGATCCGGGGCTCACTGTGCTACTGGATTCAAGCTAGCCTGACTAATCGTCCATCATTTCTGTGTCTTTTGCAATGAAATAATGTAATTGATATAATGAAATTGATTCTGTTAATTTTACATAGAACGTGCGAAAAGTGATTGACTGTTTGGCTTTGACGGTGAGCAGTTAATGTTGATTTCTCTTCCAGGATAAGCTGCTTCATGGTTGCCCTGGGGAGTTACTTTAATAAACCTTATTCATTCCTGTGTGGCTGACTGTGTGCATTCTATTGCCTCCATTACTTCAATGTCTACGTACACCCTTGTTTAACTGGGGCTGTGGCTCCATGAAAATGAAGAAGGCACGCCCTGGTCACCAGCAGACTTGACTACGGCAACGCACTCTACGCCGAAATAAACAAAAACCTCACCCACAAGCTACAGAATATCCAGAACGCCGCTGCAAGACTGGTCCTCAATCTGCCAAGGCACTGTCACATCTCCCAGCACCTGAGCACACTCCACTGGCTCCCCATCAAGGCTAGAGTCACATTCAAGATGCTCACACACACAAGGCCCTTCATGACACCGGACCAGCATACCTGAAGAGCTGACTCAAATTCCACACACCCCAAAGGACCCTACGATCAGCCCAGCTCCTACACCGTAGTCCGCCGCACCACAAAGACCAGATCGGGAGGCACCTCCTTTTCCTTCCTTGCGGCCAAATCATGGAACATCCTTCCGCTCCACCTCAGACAGACAACATCGTTCCCCATCTTTGCAAGAAACCTCAAAACCTGGCTCTTCCACAGGGTACACAGACAAAATATCGAGTTTTAAATTTCGATATACAATTATATCGAAGTTTAAATATCGATGGGACATAATATAGAAGGTAAGTAATATCGACAGTCTTAATATCGATATTAGTATGATATTAGTAATATCGAAGTTTTAAATATCGATGTCAATAATATCGAAATAAATAATTTCGATGTTACTAATATCAATTTTTAAATAAATTTTGTGTATATTATATTGTATTTATTATGCTTTATTATTTATTTTTAATGTAATTTAATTAAATATTGTCTTTTAGTACTGTAGCGGGTTGTGGGTTTATAGGGGAATAGGGTGGGAAGTAATTTAATTATGTTAAATTAATTATTAATTAGTAGGAATTATTAATTAATGAATTGAGAATTAATTTTTAATTAATTTTAATTAATTGATTAATTGATAAATATGTTCTGTAGCGGGTTATGGGTTTATAGGGGAATAGGGTGGGAAGTAATATAATAATAATTAATTAATTAATATATGTTTGTAAATATTTTTAATTAATAATTAATTAATATTAATTAGTTAATTAATTAATATAATTTTGTACATATTTTTAATTATTAATTAGTTGGTAATTAATTAATATTAATTAGTTAATTACATTAATTAGATTAATGTTTTTTTATATATAATTTTTTGTTATTCTTAATTAATTAATTGGGAAAAAATAATATTAATTATTAAATTAAATTAATTACAGCCAATGTGCTAATATATTTACTTTATTGTTATTGTTAATTAATAATTAATTGGTAATTAAATAATATTAATTAATTTTGGGTAAAGGAGTATTTTTAGGGTTCAGGGTCAGTTTTCAGTTCTTGGGTAAAGGGGTATTTTTAGGGTTCAGGGTCAGTTTTCAGTTTTTGGGTAAAGGGGTATTTTTAGGGTTCAGGGTCAGTTTTCAGTTTTTGGGTAAAGGGGTATTTTTAGGGTTCAGGGTCAGTTTTCAGTTCTTGGGTAAAGGGGTATTTTTAGGGTTCAGGGTCAGTTTTCAGTTTTTGGGTAAAGGGGTATTTTTAGGGTTCAGGGTCAGTTTTCAGTTTTTGGGTAAAGGGGTATTTTTAGGGTTCAGGGTCAGTTTTCAGTTCTTGGGTAAAGGGGTATTTTTTGGGTTCAGGGTCAGTTTTCAGTTCTTGGGTAAAGGGGTATTTTTTGGGTTCAGGGTCAGTTTTCAGTTTTTGGGTAAAGGGGTATTTTTAGGGTTCAGGGTCAGTTTTGGGTTTTTGGGGTACAGGGATATTTTTAGGGTTCAGGGTCAGTTTTGGGTTTTTGGGGTACAGGCGTACAGGGTAAAAATAAAATAAATTTAAATTAAATCAATTAAATGAAAAAAAAAAAAATTACATTAAATTATTAAGTGTTTAATTTATTTTAAATGTATATGTATTAGTTTTAATTTTTTAATTATGTTTTAATATTTTTATTTAATATTTGTAAAATGATATGTATTTTAAAATTATTTTTACATTATTATTAATACATTTAAAAAAACGATATTTTTAATTTCGATATTTTTGTACTACGATATTAATTTTTCGATATTTTTGTACTTACCTTTATGAAGATATGACTCCGATATTTTTGATTTCGATATTTTTGTGCCAATATTTTTGTATGTAGATATTCTGTCTGTCGATATTATGTCAGACATTCCTTCCACAGACCCCCTCCTTGATGGACTGGAACCTGCACCACTCTACCCCCAGTGCCTTGAGACCCTTACGGGTGAGTAGACGCGCTTATCAAACGCCTGAATGATTGATTGAAATCCTTTTTCCATTGCGCCATATTTCAGACATCGGTGCAGAGGCAAAGAGGCCATCAGCAGGCTTACTGACTTTGTAGCACATAAATATGGAGCACAGGCAGTGCACCTCCCAAGGGTGACACGAGGGTCCTAAGTACCCCACAAGCATCCACCTGCAGGCGGGTTTAGTCACTCACTACCTGCAGATCATACCACCTGCAGTGAAAGGTACCAGCAGCTTTAAACAGCCACTCTGCCTTTCATAATATGCTGTTCACCGTGCCAGGCACTCACATTTAAGAGTGCACCTTGGACAACAGTAGACATTGATCCCTATATGTAATGTGACAATAAGGAAGATGATGGAGATACGTCTGAAGAGGTCTATAGTGACCGATAGAAAGTAAATCACAGTGAAAGGGCTGTATGTCACAATATCATTACCCAAAACATAGCACATGTATATTCCATACAGTGAGGCTTGGTCCCATGTTAATAATGCTCCTTGCAGATTACCCACTTTTAATCCTTTTCTGTTCGGCCATCATAATTTTACTCTTTCATTAATTGCCCCTTATCTCAATTGTGCTATCTTTTCCAGCATTGTGTCTCCCCCTACGGACTGTCCTGCTCTTACTAGTATTATCTCTTCTGGTGGCAACTGGCACATTGTAAGTCACATTTTCGTTTACCATTTATTTGATATTTTACACCAGAACAGGAATGCGTTGTATTTAAAATAATATGGTGCATTCCATTCCTTTAATATTTTACATCCAAAGCAGAAATGTGTGGTATATCAAAGAATACAGTGTATTCCTTCCTTAGTTCCTGCGCTGGTGTGGCTTTGGCCCCCAGCACCAACACGGGCCCCCTTTCACCATGGTGCAAATGTGCCTGCGTGGTATACAGGATTGTTGTTTGTGCAGGCAGGGACACCTTCCTGCCCAAAAACAATCCTGCAAGGCATATTCCTCTTTCTATGTGGACAGCAGAATTCAGCATGGATAGAAAGAGGAAGTAACGAGGACAAATAAAGATATTTCTCCTTGTTATGCCTCACCTGAGAATGTGTATCTTTTTGGCACATTTCCACGTCTACAACGATTTCTTAGCAATGTTATTTTGCATGAATGATATGAAACAAATGTTATCGTTTCATAGAGCTATAGAGTAGTTAAAATGAAGCAAAAGTTATGATAGAAACCAGGCCAGACCAAAGTTTGTTCATATATATTACTATATGCTGAAAATGCCTTTCAATTAGAACCCAAAGTCCCTTAAGATGGTCTACTCATGCAGAAGGTCCTGCACTCTGAACTATACATTTTATCTGTGCATTTGAAACTTTTTCCAAAAGTAGCTTAATTCCATTTAAATCCACAGTCGAAGTTACAGACAAATTCATAGTGAGAGAGGTCGCACTCTTCGCATTGCGCGAGGAGACTCAATACCTTTGTGCCCTCGTTATTATAGCACAAGAACGTATCCGGTACAGCTCCTCTTTTGATATGGATTATAATTGGCTCCAACCAAGAAACTCTTTTGTGATTTTCAAACTCGCATTAGAAAACATCCTGTGCTTTCTGTCCCTGTGACCATCGGGCTGCGCGAGATACTGAGGTGCAAGACTGCATGGCGCTGGGCTCGAGATAATTGCTGTCAGCATGGAGGCTTTCTCTCCTCAGCCCAATAGCTTGCACCTGTTTATTATATTTATATATGACTTAATATTGCTATGCTACATCTTCATAATTAGATGCAGAATGTGTCTTACTTACCATTACTTAATTTGAGCCAGTGATTTCTGGTGCTCAGCAATTGTACTTAATAGTCAACACTGGCACTCATGACAGTCTGCCACATGGCGGCGCTGTTTGTCTAATTTAGAGATGAGCACAACATCAGTTTTTTATTATATTCAATATACTTAAAAAAATTATAAATACCTGCTGCCCAAGCCATCCTTATAGCCAGCGGGCCTGGAGTAGTCTGAATTGTCACACTTTTAGGTTTGTGATGGTTAGCAGTTGTGTTGGTAGTGTCACTGGCAGTGCTGGAAGGGACTATGCATGGTGGAAACTTCAGTGGCCTCTGGTACTTAGTTTGTTTTCCAAATTAAGCACTTCTTCTTCTGATGGTGTTTCGGATTCTCTTACATACTTGTGCAGATGTGAGCTTTTGGCCCAATTCACATAAACAGGAGTGAATAACAAAGGGTGCACATTATGCCTAACCCTGGTTAGTATATACACAACTTTAGTTATATGTATTTATTTAGGGCCATATGTAGGTAAATAATATTTACTGATTCCTAAATACCGAATTTTACCGATTCAGTATTTAGGATTCGGAAAATGAGATGTAGATAAAAAATCTGTAAATTTTATCGAATCGGTAAAGTTCGGAAACAGTGTACGGAATCGGTATTTACCAATTTGGAATTTACCGATTCGGAATTTACCAAATCGGTAAATACCAAATCGGTAAATACCGAATCGGTGTTTTAAAACACAAGCAAGTGAGGGATCAATAAATCCTGTGCATCCACCGCACCCCACAACCAAGCAACTGAGGAATCAACCAATACTGTGCATCCACCCCATCCAACAACCAGGAAGTGGCCACACCCATGTAGGTGCAATCAATCTGAAGCTGCTGGAGAGGCTGGGAGAGCAGAGCCCTTGAATCACTGGAAAACTTTATCTAGACAAATTGAAAAATGACAAGCAAACACACTGACAGGGAAGGTGCAGAGAGAAAGAGGAAGCTGAAATTCAGCACCATGGAGCTACAGGTCCTTGTGGAGGAGGTAGTTAGGGAACACCACAAGTTGTTTGGGAAGCAGTCCCTGCAGGTGGCAGAATCTGCCAAAAGGAAGATTTGGCTGGCAATACAAACAAAGGTCAATGCCATTGGAGTGACCCTAAGGGACATCGACGAACTTAAGAAGAGGTGGTATGACCTCCGGAGTTTGGCAAAGCGGAAAATGGCAGAGCTCCGTAAACAAGCAAACCTGACAGGAGGAGGGAGGAACAGGGCACCTGCCCTGACTGAGGAGCTGGTGGAGTCCACCATTGAACCAGACAGCGCCTGTGGGATTGGAGATGCAGACGGCTCAGCCCGAGCTGCAGCCAAAAAAGGTAAGAAGCAAGCACAGCAATCACCCGACCCCTTCCCTTTCCCCTTTCCCTTTCCCCCTTCCCCCTTCCCCAATGTGGTAGTGTGAAGCCCACTCCAGTACAAGGCATGCGACACACATCAGTGATGAGCAAGCTGAGGCAATAGCTACAGTGTTTCAGAGAACTGAATTTATTTGTAATAGCAGGGCTTTAGGACCACAGAGCTAATGTACGATTTTCTGTAAACAGGCGAGACATCTCGCAGGCGTCCCAAGGACAGGGAAGGTAGTGCACCATGGAGGGAAGGCACACAGGAGGCGAGTACCAGTGCAGGGCAAACCTCACAAACAACAGCGGCATCACCAACACTGCCAGCCTTGCAAAACCAGCCAGCGTCACCACAGCTGCTGGCCTCCCAAGGCCTGCCAGTGTCACCACTACTCCTGTCCTCACCTGAACTGGTAGTGTCATTGGTTGCAACAGGCGCTGCGTTAACATGCAGGAGGGACTGGTACACAGCAGCAGTGAAGTCTCCAGGGGCCTTGTGAGGGTGACAAGTGCCGTTGAGGTGCTGCTGACTGCTCAGTTGGCAAATACTGTTGCTCTGGAAGTGGGGGAGAGCAATGAAACCACTAGTAGGAGCAGCATGATGACCCCCCTGTTCCTGACATGCGGAAGAGCAGCAGGCGCCATGGGGCTGGCACTGCCTACACATCCAGTGAGGACAGCCAGCCAATGGCATCCAGTTACGATGGGCGTGCCTGCAAAGACTGATGCTGCCCACACTCCCTGACCTTGAATGGGTGAAGTAACCCAGAACTTACGTAATGGATGGCAACTGTTGGACTGGCACATTTGGGCCTTTGTGTACAGGCGTAGTGCCAAAATATTAAAACTACGTCGTGTACATACTACAACTGCCTGTGTCTCCTTACTTACTTAGAAATAGTTGCGTGTGATCTCTGCCCGTCTTTGTCTCCCATCTGTTGCTGGTGCCACTCCTGCTGTGTTGGGCTCAGGCTGTGCAAATTCATCATCAATATCCTCAATATGTGTTAATTCTACTGCTGTTCCTTTCTTGGTGGCAAGGTTGTGCAGCATTGAGCAAGTTGCAATGATTTTACAGCAGATGAGGGGTGAGTACTGAAGTGCGCCTTCGCTTTTGTGGAGGCAGCGGAACCTGCTTTTTAACAGCCCAAATGTGCGCTCCGTGACATTGAGTGTAGATTTGTGTGTCACGTTGTAACGTCTCTCACTCAGGGTTGATGGGTTCAGGTAGGGAGTCATGATGAATGAGCAGACGGCATATGCGCCATCGCCTATGTGGAAATAGGGAGCCATTAATCACATGCACAACAACACCTACATCTGCAGTAACTATCAGGGTATGTCACAATGTTTTACCTAGCAGGTATCCCTCTCCGAATTCCCCCGCTGCCACGCATGTGTAGATCCCCCTGTTCTGGAAGATGTAGGAGTCGTGGGTGCTTCCAGGGAATCTGGCCAAGATGTCTGTGATTATGTTGGCAGCATCACAGATTACCTGCACATTAATGGAGTGGGTGGACTTCCTGTTCCTGTAGATGTACTCCATGGCTGCAGGTGGGCAGATTGGGATGTGTATACCATCTATACAGCTGATGACATGTGGGAAGTGTGCCATTTGGTAGAAGTCCATCTTGGTCTTTAGCAGTTCCGCATGTGTGTCAGGGAAGCTGATGTGATGATGCATTCTCTGCAACACGGCCTCCAGGAACTTCCTGAAGAAACGGGACAGGCAGCTTTGGAACACCCCACCTATCACAGCTATCACCCCCTGGTAACTGCCAGATGCAAGGAGATGTAGGCTACAGAGCACCTGCACATGTGGTGGTATGGCGTGCGCCCTTGGTGTTGGGTGCTCCAGGAGTGGTTGCAGGTCCCTTATCAAGTCCAGGATGGTATGGGGGTGTAGCCTGTACCTTTCGTGGATCTCTGCCTCAGTAAGTTGGAAGAGTGTGATCCGCTGTCTGTAGACTTGCTCCTCCAATCTCCAAATCCTCTCTCCTGCTGCCTGTAGCCGCCTTGCAATCACGTAGAAAGCCGCCCTAGTGATCACAATGTTGCATTTTGGGATTGCTTATATACCATGTGGCTGTTTACCACCGACTTCCAGTTAGTGTTATTTACCGACTCTTAAATACCGAATTTCATGAAATTCGGTATTTAAGAAATTACCTACATCTCTATTCTCATTTTCACCGTTTCTTATTTACCGAATCGGTAAATAAGAATTCGGTAAATACCGATTCGGTAATTTAGAATTCGGTAATGATGAATCGGTATTTACCAATTCATAATGACCAAATCCTACATCTCAAAGGCCTAAATACCGGTCGGTAACGGCTAATTTACCATATTACGGCCGTTGCTGACCGGTATTAAGCTACCTACATATGGCCCTTAGTTATTAAGCGTTCTATAAAGCACAAGCATGAACCAGAGGTATCAGAACACCTCACAGTAAACAAGGTAATTACAGGTTACAAAAAGAGCAGTTTTGAGAATAAATACAATGAGGGAGAATATATACAGGGTTAGAAACATGAATTAGAGAGGAGGAAAAATCAGTTCATCACCCGGCACAATGGAAAAAAAAGGACAATGACTGTGCAGTTTATTAAATACCTTTCAAGCAGAAGGGATTTAACGCTCATCTGGAAGGAGGCAAGAGAGGGGTCTGTGCCAGTCTCTAGAGGTAGTGAGTTCCAGATCTTTGAAGCGTTTCCTTCCATTGTGCAAGTGGTAGTGGATCTCTCTTTTCCAAATCGTGGTGGTACAAGGAGTAGCGTGTTTAAAGCTTGACAGAGAGCGGCTGCCTCCAGAAATAGCGTTCAGAGAGTGATCAGTAAAGGAGTAATGTGGTTAAAGGGTCTAGTTCCCAAGACTAGCCTAGATGAAGCAGTCACCATGGCCTTCATGGGTGCGAGGTGAGATTTCGGCATGTTGGCTTGAATCATGTTACCGTAAGGAAGCCTAGAGGTTACAAGCACCAGTAGGACATTTTGAAAATCAAGTGGCGTGATGAGAGTTTTGAACTTTTTTAGAAGTCTGTGTTTGCCTAGTGCATTACATGTTTCAAGGTATAAGTCAGAGAAACAGGGGTAAGAATGAAATATAAACTTAAATGCTTCAATTATTCTTGAGCCCACCAATGCTGAAACAGGCCTAAGATTGCTTGTTCAGTAGGGATGTGGTCAAGCAGTTGGGGCAGGACTATCCTAGAATCGTCATTATCATCAGATTATATATCTATATATATATATGCACTGAAAAAAACTGAGGTTTCAGGGATGTTATAGGAAGAAATTAGCATTTAAAAAAACCTTAGAAATTCACTGAAATTAACCACAGGTTTAATGGAAGTTCTACTTAGGCTGGCATTACACTCGTACAAAAAAACAGAGAAATTTGGCAGTTTTAGTTAGCTGAGCTAACTAGAACTTGTGCCCCCGCAATGCACTGCTGATGACGTCACATATTATATCACTCATGACATGGTCAGTGACATCACTCATGACATCACTGATGTCTGTATGGGTAGGTGAGGTGTGGTGTGACTCCCTGCATGGATGTGTGAGTGGGTGATTCACTGGGTGTATGGGTTCATGAGTGCATATGCGAGGGCTGCATGGATGAGTGCATGGGTGAGTGTGTGCATATTGCTGTTTTTGTGACTGAGTGGGTATATCAGTGGTATATGTGTGAGTAACTACATATGTGAAAGACAGTCTATGTAAGTGTTGGAGTATATAAGTGACTATATGTGAGAGTGACTGTATGGATGAGTGCGTGCCTGTGTCAGTGATTGTATAAGAGAGTAAGCATGTGTTAGTGTCTGTATGAATAAGTGAGGTAGTGTGTGTATAACGGCATAGGTGAGTAAATGGCAATGTGATTTTTTCTTTGCATGACTGACTAGGTGTGTGAGTAATTCTATGGGTGAGTAACAGTGTGTGAGTGTCTGTATTAGTGGCTGAATAGATGAGTGACTGCGTGAGTGAGTGACTGTATGAGTGAGTGAGTGGATGTGTGTACACATATGAATCAGTGAGTGGGTATGTACTAACTGGTATTGGTGTGTCTATGGTTTCGGGAATGGTAGACTGTATTTTAGAGTGGGTGTATCAAAGGTTATATCAGGGTGTGAAGAGGTGCATCAGATATTAAGTGGATGATGTCATCAATGATGTAATCAGTAATGTCATTTGAGATGTCATCAGTGATGTCACTGACCATGTCATGAGTGATGTAATATGTGACACCATCAGCAGTGCACTGCGGGGGTGCAAGTTATAGTTAGCTAAGCTAACTAGAACGGCTGAATTACTCTGGTTTTGTACGAGTTAAATGTCAGCCTAACTATAACGTCCCTGAAACCTCTGTTTTTTCTAGTGAATCTCTAAGGCTTTTTAAATGCTAATTCCCATAAGGTCCCTGTAGCCTCTGTTTTTTTCAGTGAATTTCTAAGGTTTTTTAAAATGCTAATTTCTAACTATGCCTACATCGGTAGGACATGTGCAGAAAGAGGAAAAAAGGCACAGGAAGAAGCAAGAGAAGCGCAGAAAGAAGCAACAGAGGTGAAGAAAGAGGCCTACTTTGACTGTACCTTACCACAGACTCATACAAAGTAGCCTAATCACTAATCCTTCTACCAAGATGTCTTAAACCTCACTTTTCTCTTGAAGGTGCACCATTAATCGACTGCTCGGAATGTTAGGCCTACCAAATTTAAAACAGCAATCCTAACCATATCACTATTATAAGTCTGAACACGTTTGTGAAGTTATGCATGCGTGTCTCTGCTTTTACCTAGTGACATGTTACATAAAAATAAACATACAAATACTTAAATACCTGTGTTTAAAACAGCATACTCTGTAAATATGTGTACAAAAAGGTGTATGTATTCCTTTCTGCTCATAATACAGGGCTCATGGGTATTCAGTAGTATATTTGAGGGGCTCTATAACACCTCTACACATAAATCATGTCTGCCTGTGCAACTGAATGACAGAGCAGAACTGAGAAAATGTAACCACCTATCGGAGAAGCTACCCACTTTTTAAGCTACCATCTTCAGATGCATATAAATGTGAGAATACATATATAAATAAACAGTATAGAAAGATGCAAGAGAAGTGCAGAAAAAAACAAGAGAGGTAAAGAAAGAGTAACACGTGCCGAAAGAGGCAAGATAAATGCAGAAAGAGGCAAGAGGGGTGCGGAAAGAGGCAAGAGTGGAAAAAGAACCAACAGGGGTACAGAAAGAAGCAAGAGAGGTGCAGAAAGAAGCAAGAGAGGTGCAGAAAGAAGCTACAGAAGTGCAGAAAGAAGCAACATAGGGGCAGAGAGAGGCAAGAGAAGTACAGAAAGAGGCAGGAAATGTGCTGAAAGCATCAAGAGAGGTGCAGAAAGAGGGAAGAGGGGTACAGAAAGAGGCAAGAGGGGTGCAAAAGAAGCAAGAGAAGTACAGAAAAAAGCAAGAGAAGTGCGGAAAGAAGCAACAGGAGTACAGAAAGAGGCTAGAGGGATGCAGAAAGAGGCAAAGAGAAGTGCAGAAAGAAGCAACAGAGGTGCAGAAGGAGACAAGAGAACTGTAGAAAGAGGCAAGAGAGTTGCAGAAACAGGCAACAAAAGTGCAGAAAGAGGGAACAGTGGTACAGACAGAGGCAAGAGAGGTGTAGAAATAGTTAAGAGGAGTGAAGAAAGAGGCAAGAGGGGTGCAGAAAGAGGCAAGAGAGTTGCAAAAGAAGCAAAAGTAGTGCAGAAAAAACCTACGGAGATACAGAAAGAGGCAAGAGGGGTGCAGAAAGAGGCAAGAGAAGTACAGAAAGAAGTAAAAGAGGTACAGAAAGAGGCAAAAGAACTGCAGAAAGAGGCAAGAGATGTGCAAACAAGAGAGTTGCAGAAAGAGGGAAGAAGGGTGTAGAAAGAGGCAAGAGGGGTGCAGAAAGAAGCAAGAGAGGTGCAAAAGAAGCAAAAGCAGTGCAGAAAAAATCTACGGAGGTATAGAAAGAGGCAAGAGGGGTGCAGAAAGAGGCAAGAGAAGTACAGAAAGAAGTAAAAGAGGTACAGAAAGAGGCAAAAGAACTGCAGAAAGAGGCAAGAGATGTGCAAACAAGAGAGTTGCAGAAAGAGGGAAGAAGGGTGTAGAAAGAGGCAAGAGGGGTGCAGAAAGAAGCAAGAGAGGTGCAAAAGAAGCAAAAGCAGTGCAGAAAAAATCTACGGAGGTATAGAAAGAGGCAAGAGGGGTGCAGAAAGAGGCAAGAGAAGTACAGAAAGAAGTAAAAGAGGTACAGAAAGAGGCAAAAGAACTGCATAAAGAGGCACGAGAGGTGCAAACAAGAGAGTTACAGAACGAGGGAAGAAGGGTGTAGAAAGAGGCAAGAGGCGTGCAGAAAGAAGCGAGAGAGGTGCAGAAAAAAGCTAAAGAAGTACAGAAAGAGGCAAGATATCTGCAGAAAGAGCCAAGAGATGTGCAAAAAAAGGCAAGCGAGGTGCACAAATATGGAAGAGAAGTGCAGAAAGAGCCAAGAGAGGTGCAGCAACAGACAGGAAATGTGCAGAAAGAATGAAGAGGGGTCCAGAAAGAGGTAAGAGAGGTACAGAAAGAGGGAAGAGGGTACAGAAAAAGGCAAGAGGGGTGCAGAAAGAAGCAAGTGAGGTGCAGAAAGAGGCAACAGAAGTGCTGAAAGAGGCAACTGAGGTGCAGAAAGAAGCAAGATAAGTGATGAAAGAGACTGAGTTGCAGAAAGAAACAAGAAAGGTGAAGACAAGAGAAGTACAGAAAGAGCCAAGTGAGGTGCGAAAGTTCAAGAGAACTGCAGAAAGAGGCACAAGAGGTGCGGCAAGAGGAAAGAGGGGAGCATGTTTCTATCCGCTGCTGAGACTGAGGGGTACATTATACAAAGTGGTCCCAATGTACAATTCATCAAGACAAAATGTAACAAAATCAAAAATGTATAATTAAATTAAGACAAACAAATTTTATCTTTAATACTCAGTTTTATTTAATCCCACTGATTATACATATACAACATTATTCAAGCTATATGATAAATACAGTGCCCCTGGGTGAGAAGGGAAGTGGGTGTGGGTATTCATGAATGGAGTGAGGGCATAAGGGTAAATAGTACGCCAATCAGTCGCATGGAGACGTGTTTTGCGCAGAGCGATTGAGACAGCTACAGAGCACTCTTGTGCCTGACCCACAGCCATCCCCAGCCTCCTCCTCTGCTGGCACACCTCTCCGCTAATCAGAAGCACCCGCATAAAAATCACGGAGTGCTCCCGTTGTGCGGGCCGCGCCCAGGTCCGTCCTTGCACGTCATTGCCAGGAAGAGGGAGGGCAGGGCCATTCCCCTTGGCCTTTGGACTGTGGTGGCACAAACTGAATTGTTGTTATTTCCAGTATTGGTACTTTATATTCTCTTGTATAGTTTGACTTTGCCCGTTTGACTTTTACTTTCTGGCTGCTTTGGGCTATTTGGGCTGTTGTGCTCTGAATTGAGCCCTATAGCTACGCAACCATCCACATACCTACCCCTTGTAGGGGGGATTTCCTGCTGGTTGAGGAGTCCTCTAGAATTTCTACTGTTCCCTTGCAGAGACCCCACACTGGAGACTAGGGCCCTACAATTACATTACGTGTACTAGACCAGCAGATGTAAGACTCTTGCAGGAGCTACTTGGACATTGTTGTGGCATTGCTTATATTTCTATTACAATAGTTTATAACCTCACTCTATTTGTAAAATAGCTGACAAAGCCCCTATGGGGAAAACAAAATCCACAGCCTGTGAGGGGGGGTTGGGAGTGAAGGGCCCACCTGAAATCTAGCAGAAACAAATCGGCTCCTCAATCGGCAACCAATAACTGTGTCTTGGATCGTATTGACGATCTACTAGTGGAATGTGATGAAATCTTAGCCTCTGCCACTCATCCGGGCTCAACAGATCTTCTACACCCGCCTGTCTAGTCACCCCATCTTTCCATCCCAAATCCTAATCCTGTAAAACGCATTCCCTCTATTTTTACTAAGCTGAACACACGTAGTGCAGAAAATATCCTCCCTCTAACCCATAGTCCCCAAACGAACAATTGCTATTTACGAAGCGGAGGCAAGGGTCTCCTCAATTTCTTTTTTTTTTATAATATTTTTTTTATTTAGCAACACAAAAAGATTCGTACATATTGAAGAGATATTCATATGCATAAATTATGCATGTATCAACATTAATAATTCTTATTGTTAATACAGATTATATAATCGTGAGGCATAAGTACATAACATAGCAGTTATTTCACAAAAGAAAAGAGAGAGAAAAAAAATAATAATAATTATCTAGACCTATTATTCCAGCCCTCTATTGGCTCCCAGATTCTTTCCCCTCGTAGCCTGACTTTTTTCCCTCTACATGCATAGATTGCCTTTTCTTGATTATAAATCCCTAGATAACGTGTCAGCCATATTTGAAAATCAGGGGGATCTATATCCTTTCATCGTGCTGTTAAGATTATTCTATACACCGCTGTCCCCAGAAAGAGGCATGTTTCCTCCTCCTTTCTAAGCATAAGAGAATTGTCATACCCAAGTAGGTATAAAGTGGGCGATTCAGCTATGGGATGGCCGAACACTTCTTGCCAGAATTCAGCTAACATTTGTCTGAGAGGTATTAATTTGTCGCAGTCATAAAACATATGTATCAGATGTGCTGGACTAGTACCACACCGAAGACATTCAGAGTTTTCTCTCTTCCCCCATGTATACATTTTAGCGGGTGTGTAGTAAAGATTATATATTGTTTTGTACAGCTGAGCCTTTAGATTGGATTAAATAAATAATTCAGATAGAAGCTGTAGTGACTTGTCGATATCCACATTAGGATTGTTAAGTTTATTTGCCCATGTAGATTCAATGTGCTCTAAGTCATCCTTCTTACTTTCTAGCAACATATCATAAAATGTACCTATCCTGGATGCTTTATTCCCTATAAAATCCATTAAAGGGATATTTGACAGAGAAATGTTCATAGTTTTTGTTCTGAGAATTGTGTTAATTTGAATAAACTTAAAAATATCTGAGTTCGGGATTAAAAATGTATCTTGAAGGTACTGAAACCTCGTTTCTGAGGCGCCTTGGAGGAAATCTCCTAGAGTTAAAACCCCCAGGTTTTCCCATCGCCTGGAGATATCATCATTAGCTTGTCTTGGTAGTGCTGATGAGTTCCATAATAGTGTATACTTATTCAATTTTGGGATTTCAAGTTGTCTCATTGTTTTCTTCCAGATTCTCCAAGCACTCTTAATAACCTTGAACTTAACCTTTTTAAAGTATGAGGGTTCTAATTGTTTTAGCAGTAAACCTTTTACATTGTTTCCTAAGGCTAGTTCATATATCGATGGTATAACACTGTCCCCTAGTGTTGGATTTGCCGTATATGTATTAAGCAAGGGTGTCATTTGCTGGAGCATAGTGGCCCATAGATAGAGCATTATGTTAAGAATTGCTAGTCCGCCCCTCTATACCGGAAGGGATAGATAGTTAAGGGCCCTCCTTATTTTCCCGTAATTCCAGATAAATTTGCTCATTTGATATTCTATTGCTTTAATAGTTTTGTCTTCAACTATTAAAGGGATAGCGCGAAATAAATACAAAAGTCTTGGTAGGATATTCATTTAAAAAAAATTCCTCTCCCTATAATTGAGAGATGGAGACTGTCGACCCTTTTTAGATCTTTCGTAATGTTTTTTAGTAGTGGTATATAATTTAAATCGTTAATGATCTCTACATTAGGTGATATACATATCCCTAAGTATACTCCGTTATCCACCTTCTTAGGGTCGTCAAACTGAATATTATCAGTGCAAATTACCATGGTTTTATCGCAATTGAGAGAGTATCCTGAGATCTGCCTGTAGGCTTGTGTAATGCCTCAATTTCAGCTATAGCCTCGGAGGGGTAGGGCGTTCTTACCGCCACGTCATCAGCATATGCCATAACCTTAGTTTCGTAAGATCCTACTGTGACAGGTATGATTACATTGCTTGCCATAAATTTAAGAATCAACGGATCGATATACATAGCGAACAAGATCGGAGAACACGGACAGCCCTGTCTAGTCCCTCTCAATATTTCAAACGGTTTTGATTCCTGTCCCATAACTAGAACCCTAGTGTTTGGTTCGTGGTACATTGCCCTAATTGATTTAGAGAGGCAGGGCCCAAAGTTGTTTTTCTCGAGCACCGCCCATAGGAAACTCCAAGAAACACGATCGAACGCCTTCTCGGCATCGAGTAAGATCATCGACATTCGGCCCCCCGTCGCATTCATGATATCAAATAGTGATACAGCTCTACGAGTATGGTCTGCGATGGACTTCCCGGGAATAAATCTGTGTTGCCATGGGGAGACAAGGTTTTCGATAACCCTTCTGAGCCTATTCGCCAGAATTTTTGAGTATATCTTTGAGTCTGCATTTATTAAGGAGATTGGACGATACGATGAGGGTAAGGTTGGGGGCTTTCCCTTTTTAGGGAAGATAATTATGTTTGTTGTTGTCCATGAGTCAGGCGGGATGCCGCATGTTTGAATCCCTACAAATAGATCTAGTAGATATGGTGTTATACATTCTCCAAGAATTTTATATACTTCTAATGGTAATTTATCGGTACCCGCAGTTTTTCCCGAGGCTAGCTCTGACAGGGCCAGCAGTACCTCTGTGTGTGTAATATTTTTTTCCAAGTTTTCCCTTGCATCCTCATCGATGATCTTATTTGATCCAATCTCGGTTAGCCATATATTGAGGGCATCTCTTACTACTTCTTGATCAGCTTTATCCTCATTCTGGTATAGTTTCTGATAGTATTGCCTAAATGTATCTAATACATCTTCTGGTGTTTTATATTCCTTTCCCTCTACTTCAATACTAGTAATTGTATTATGAGATTGCTTCTGACGTGCACGTAGAGCTAGTTGCTTCCCCACTCTCTGCCCATCTTCGTTAATTTTGTTACGATTTGCTTGAAAGACCTCAGCTGCTTTCTGATTAAGCCTGCTATTTAGCACAGTTTTTAGGATCAGCAATTTCCTCAAGTTAGGTCCCCCATCCCCTCCTTATTAAATTGGTATGCTCCTCCTCGATATTGGCTAGCTCTTGCATCTGTTGCATATTTTCATTGTCACCATCTTTCCTACGCTTAGCTACGAAGCTAATTGTTTCTCCCCTTAGAGCTGCTTTGAAGCAATCCCAGAAAGTGCCCCTGGTGGCACTATATCGATTACAGTCAAAGAAACCCTGAGTCCATGTTTTTATGTATTCAACATAATCTTTATTTGCCAGTAATTTTCTGTCAAATGTCCAGCTTGAACATGGTCTATTGAGATTTGCAGTATCGAATGTGAGGGTCAAGGGGTTGTGATCAGAGAGTGTTTTAGGAAGTTTGATTATTTGCGTTTTGTCAGAGCAGTCTCTAGTTATCAAAATATAGTCAATACGAAAATATTTATTGTGTGGGTGTGAAAAGTATGTATAGCCGGGATCAGTTGGATGTTTTACATCCCAGATATCAATTAGGTCTAAGCTTTCCTTAAGTTGAGAAATTGCTTTAAACATTTTTGGTTTTCGTCCAGCATATGTATAAATATCTTGGTCTGGTCGCACCGCCTTGTACCCCAGAGAGATATTAAAATCTCCACAAAATATTAATATCCCAGGCCAAGAAGCTAGTTCCATTTCCAGTTTCTAAAATATAAAGGGGTAATCCTGGTTAGATGCATATACTGTACAGATTGTTAAGTCTATGTTTAGCTCTATAATAGCCCATCTACCTGAGGAATCGACTAGCTTTCGTTTTGCCTGTCCCAAGAAAGGTCTGGCTAGGATAGCTACACCCCGGTTTCTGGAAGTCTGAGTAGTGGTTGCCAATATATTGTATCGAGCGATCTTTAATAAATCTTTTTTACCCCAGGGAATGTGGGTCTCCTGAAGACACAGTATATCAAATGAGTTTTGTTTAATTACCCCACATAACCGGGCTCTTTTGTTCCTGTCATTAAGTCCCCCCACATTCCAAGAGCATATTTTCAGTTTATACATAATCCCTTTTTTATTTTTTGGCTCCAAGTAAAGCATGCTCTTATGTATTTTTTCCCCCTAAATTTTGATTTGTGTGAAATTATGCCAAACATAGTGATATCTTTTTTTCCTCCTCAGTGCATTAATTTGGTTGCTTTTTTGAGTGATTTACCCCCCCTATTTGGCGCCCTCGCCCTCGTCTCCCCCCACCCCCTCCCTGACCCCAAAGTAAGGCGCATAGACTCCTTAAAAGTCAGGTTGAATATGTTGCCTGGTTCGAATTAAACCAGGTTGTGGAGCACCTATGTGATCGGTAGCTCCCAGCAACTGAGTGCCCCGAACCCCTGTGCCTGTCTGTTAAACTGTAGTTTTGCCCTATTGCTTCTTTCCCCGTGATTTTCATTGGCATATATTAACAGTTACATATTATAGTATATTTGGCATTTTTTTTTCTAATGATTTTTATGATCGTTCCTTGCAAAGTATACTATTTTTTAGTCCTGTTTTTATCTGAGTTTGTGAGTTCGTTTAAGAACGCTTCAGCCTGTATCTCACTGGTGAAGCTTCTTGTGGTACCGTTAATGATGACCTTTAGTCATGCTGGGTTTTGCAAGTACACAGTGGCACCAATTTTTTCAAAAGGTGTAAATAGCTGCCTCATCCTCGACCTTCTTTCAAAGTTTGCGTGGGCAAAGTCTGGTCTGCAAAAGAATGAAAAGCCTTTATATTCTTTTTTGTTTCTTGGTCGAGTAAGATCAAGAACTGCTTCACGCAATAGAAAATTGCCAAAATTTGCGAGCATTGTTTGTGGGTACTGTGCGTTAGCCTGTAGTCTTTTTGAGAGGGTCAGAGGAAAACGATGGACCCGTTGTATTTCTTTGGCGAGATCCCAGGTTTGTAATTCTGGGAATGTTTCTTTCAACATTGCGATTATGTAGCCCCATGGATCATTCCCCTCTGCATTCTCGGGAATCCCAAGGAAGCGTAAATTATTACGTCTCGAAGACCATGAAAATCGTGCGGTGTCCTCAATTTCTACTGCTGTTGTAGATGGAGCCATAGCTGGTACTTACAACACTACTGATACCAATATTGTTTTATCTAATAGGTTTCTCCCACTACAGCATCTGTCCGGCAATCTTCAGGGAGAAGCGCCAGAGTTACTGGCTGATGGTACTAAAAAGAGGCTGGCTACTGATCCTGTAGAGGAAGATCCAATCAATCGTAGGGGTGAGAGCTTCCTAGAAGAGACAGCCCTGTTGGGTCAGGACATGATTAGGATCATAACAGATCTGAGGGTAGAAGTCACTAAAACCCTAATCCTAGCCCTCACTTGACCAGGTCAAACTTCTTCTAGATAAAGGTACCCCAGAAGTACATCATTCTAAACAGACAATTAGACACCCATAGGAATTAACGAGCTCCTCGAGCAGTATATCTCCCTTAATGTCCATTCCCAGTCAGCCTCCTACAAACCTTACTAACAAGAATGCTCTCAAACCAGTGCATGGTAGCGACAGAGTACAGGCTGACATCGGTCGACATTTTAGTTATAGGCGAGATCAGATCCACTGTCCCGCTAGCAGTGTCTATATGACTAATTTGCCTAAAATTCCAACTCACACGAAGTATGAAGGCAAAGATTCTTTTATAAATAAGTCTGTACATTGGATTCATCAGGAGAGGGGGTAAAGATCTGTCATCAGGGAGGACATTCTATGGGCAAAAAGGTTGACTCACCACACATCTCAAACAGACTGTATTGAACTACATTTAAGTGATGGGAATTTAGCCCATAAACTCATAGGACTAGAGGCAAGAACATGTTCACCCACATCCACTGGCATCCAACTAAAGTCCAGACCTTTAACCTCATCAGAGCTGCTGACCATCAATAGTTGTGGCACTCCATTGGGTCCCGACTCACCTCATGCTATCAAGGACTGACTCGCATGCCAAGCCCGTCCAGCTCATATGACACCCTCATGCATAAGTAAGGTTAAGCATTTATCAAATAAAGCTAGGCACCATACCGACACCCTCTTATCAACTCCGAAGTCCACGACCCTCGGGACCCTTGACCTGCAGCAGATCAGCATTGATACCCCCAAAGTGGGGATTTTATCAACATGAGAAACCACTGTAGGCCCACCGATAGACTGCAGATTTTCTGCTCTTGATTCCATGAAGCGAAATAGAAGTTTGCTATGACAGGGTGGGAGCAGTTCTCCCGCCCTGCCATAGAAAACTGCAATGTCTCTGTGGTGGGCACCCCGGGACATTGCTGGAGCCGTCCCTATGGGGTCTGGGGGCAGTCCCCATGGCCCTGGAGGGCTCCAGGAGGGGGTAGCACGGCCCACCTCCCAACAGCATTAAAGCCCTGGGGAGGTAGTGGTCCCCGGAGCCGGGGATCCGCTATGGACACCAGTATTTTATTTACTCAATGCCCGGGGAAGTGGTGGTACCCGGGCAGTGTGGGGGGGCAGGAGCACCTCCCCTCCACACTTTATATAAATTATTGAAGCCCCAGGTACACAACAGTAATGTGGTAATGTAAAATTACATAGAAAAATATAATAGGCTATATGTTACTATAAGCTGGTATACAATACCTTTGCCTTTTTGGACAATTAAAAACAGTTTGCAAAAAGAAAACCATAAATTCATCATTACATTAGTAATCTTTACATTTGCTAGGAACCTTCGAAACATTAGAAGTTACTCTTCTCTTTGACTTGCTGTCAACAGAAAGGTTATCAGAGGTTTTAGATACTTGTACCTTTTCAACTCTATGACACATTTGAATAGGGAGATGAACTCTTTGGAAGTTGAGAAGCATCCTCCTTAAATAGTGAAAATTTTGAATAATCTATGATAGTGAGTGGTGTAGTACACACATTTGTTGACAATCACTATCGGTTAACCAATTGCCTGCAATATTATCTCCTCCGGTCTTTAACCAGTTTGATCAGTTTGACCAATCAGATTCAGATCCATATTGAAAGAAGACATTCAGGGCCATTATGGAGAAGTGTGGCTCAATGGTTAGAGCAGGCTGACCTCGATGCAGAGCTCTGGCCAAGGACCAGGGTTCGATTCCTGCCCTGGCAGGTCTCGGGCTCATTAATTCCCCATACCGGATATTCTCGCCTCAGTGCCTATTCTGATCATGGGTCCCACGCTGCAACTCTGGGCAATAGCTTGCTTAGTCTCCACAACGGCCCCCACAACGCGAGGGATGCCTGGTCTGCACCATGGGGGTGCCCAGGAGTGGACACTTCACAGGGAAAGCCAGGAAGGGTTCCCTTGCGGTATTCGTACAAGCGCCGGGAAACCCACTGCGGGTAGCTGTGCGCTATAGAAGTACAAAAACATTTACATTTACATTATCAGCAAAAGATTTGACTTGTGAATTTAAGGATGGATGCCAATAAAATAGTTTTAATTTCTTGCAGGTTTTCGAGACCCCCTCTCTACAAAAAGTGATTTAGAAGCTAACAGAATGAAATGTTGCCTCCATTTTTCTGGAGGAGCAAACAGTTCATGTCTCATAACCACGACACTAACAATTGATAGTTGATCAGAAATTTGTGAAAATGTTTTTAAATCATTGATCAAGCTTCTACTAACAGGCCGATCATTCTTTATATATTCTTTAACCTTGTGAAGCTGCTCATCACTAAGCCCTCATTCTCAGTTAATTTTTACCACTCTCATTAATGGCATCCAAGACTGTGACCACATACTCTGTGTCCACCATCATATGCAAATTCACACCTTCAATTTTGCTTTGCGTAAAGGACCTTTGATAGTACCTGAACCTGAAATAAAACTGCTTTCAAGAATTACATTGATAGGTTTTCAGTACAAGAGCTTTCTAAAGTGTCAACACTACTACTCCTTATAGGGTTTTTAACAGTTTACAGACCACTTGAAAATGTCCAGTTTTTTTGGGACAAATTACAATGCTTTCCCAATGCAGGGCAACTATGATTATTTCCAAGGTGAAAGTTCGAGCCAAATCTGAAACAGGTATATGTGCCCTTTCTTGCAGAATTCTGCCAAACTTTGCTGTGAGCATTCGCCACATATACTGCGACACCCCCCCCCCCGCTCCAAATCAGTAGAGAACATGGACTTTACTGCAAAATTCTATGAAACTGCGGGGACAAAATTGTATTTTCTTTTGCTACTGAGTTATTATAAAATTTGAGCTGGCCGCCTTTGGCTCGACAGAAGCCAAGGCATCCATACAACACCTCTGTGAAGCACTGTACCCTTGAAACTATAAATAGCCTTCATGTCAAGGAGTGCACTTGAGATAAAGACTCCCATGTAAAGGGAGATGATAAAGGCTCTCTTTCTAGGAACACTACAGCCTGTGTCTTGGCCACTGCTTGATCTACAGTCTTAAGAACAGAGGAGAGCTGTGTCTGGTACACATCAATTGTGAGACATGTGAGGCAGTCATGGCAAGGTATCAAAATCTAGCTCTAAATGTATATATGTGATATAGATGAAAAACAAACTGTACTTGACAGTCTCTCTCCACCTAATCATAATTGTTCAAAATAAATCACAATCCTAAGTTTTCGAGTCCAACATAGTGAATGTACTTCATCTGTATAAACTGTTTACAGCTTTTCTTCTTCATCTTTTCACCGTTTCTTGCCTGTCTTGAGGAGGGTGCTCTCCCACCCTTCTTTTCGTCCTTTCTCCTCTTCTCGCTTATTCTATTGTATGCTAGCAATACCACCCACCTCACAATTTTCTCCACACCCACACCCCTCCTCTCGAACCTCTTGTCTTCCCTCCACACCCATGCCCCACCCCCAGAACCTCTTGTACTCCTTCAGGTGCCCCCATATCCAAAGACTGTTAGTCTAGATCATGCTTAACATAGAAGAACTACATTTTCTACTTTTTTCATTTAAAGGAAATACTTATACCTTGCCCGGAATATAGGGCCAGATGTAGGTCACCCAATACCGGTCAGTAACAGCCGAAATTACCGAATTTCGGCTGTTACCGACCCGTATTTGGCTTTTGAGATGTAGGTGGCATGATTCCTGGATTCTGTATTTTACCAAATCGGTAATTTAAGGAATCAGTAAATTACTGAATTCTTAACATACTGATTCTGTAAATAACTGATTCCGTAATGTAGGGAGCACTCAAGTTAGTGCATTCCTGAGTTAAGGATTCGTTTTTTACCACCAACTACAAGTTGGTGGTAAATATCGAAAACCTTTGAAAAAGCAATTATTTTGCGTTTACAACAGTGCGATGTGGCAGACATACCTGCCCTTAGGGCCTGTATGTGTGCCACATGTGCACCCATGCACTATTCAGGGGTGCAACAGGGTGTCAATGTGACACCCTGCCACCCTTGAAAATGTTCCCCCTATTACCAATTCGGTATTTACCGAATCGGTAATACTGAATGGATTCCCCTCATAGGAATGAATGTGAATTACCGAATCGGTAAATACCGATTCTTAATTACCGAATCCTACCGATTCAGTAAAATTTACCGAATAATTATCTACATCCCATTTACCTATTCTTAAATATCGAATCGGTAAAATTCGGTATTTAAGAATAGGTAAATTAAGATTAACTACTTTTGGCCCATACTTTCTTTTTACATCTAATTGTTTGTAAAACCGGTTATGGTTATAATCAATTTGTTAATTCATCAGAATTGAGAATCAGCAGCTTGGGGTTGTCAAAACTGTGACATTGTCATGTATTCTGACAGCGAAGTCAATGATAGAATGCTAAAAGGAATGTTAGGATTGTCATGCAATCTACAATAGACTCAGTTAATCAGGGCTAAGTGGTGAAGCAGTGAAGATGTCACATTTATGATTCTTGCAGCCTGATAATAATAAATGATAGATTATTACTGGATCCTTAACTTTATTGATCTTCCCAAGACTGTTGCTCATTGCAAATTGGTCATGAGTGCTGGCTCACTCATGCACAAGCAAACACATTTCAAGAAAAACATTAATTCATCATCACACAAAGACCTAGTAAAACAGCCGGCATAATCAAGCAACTAAAGAATTATGCTTGTAACTTCTTTTTCAAAGTGCCTTCAAATGTTTTCAGACTGATCTTCAAAGCAATTTAAAACGTTGCTCAGTACAGACCTAAAAGTAAAAAATACAAATGAAGTCTACTTACTAAAATGCAATTAAAACACAAATGTTAGAGCTCTGCATCACCTCAAATATTAGTTTTAAAAGCACCCGCCTCACTCAGATAACCGTTACGAGACAGAACGGTATTCATTTTAAGGTCAAGCAACAAACAATGCGAGATCAGCATGAAATCTTGCTAGCCATCTTTAAACCAGGCATCTGGCAATATACTTGAATGTAAGACACCACTCTAAGATCAGGCAATATTACTGGGCTTTAAAAAAAGAACGAGAACACGGATACCAAAAGCAGAATAAATTGTATTATGCAACAAATTTAAAGAAATTAGAAATTACACAGGAAATAATAATACATTGCAAATTCTTATTTTTCTTAAAAATATTAGATATGAAAATGAAGCAACTTCAAATACAGCACCATTGTATATACAATGGTGAGAAGCAACTAGTTCACATATGAACTTTCACAGACCTTTACCATTTGATATAACAGATCAACAAACAATGGCACAAAGATGGAAAACAATGAGAATAAGGTTTGAATTTTTTTTAAAGCCATATGCAAATGATACACTGAAGATGAATAATTTCTTTGATGATAATATGCAGAGTTAATCATATCTTTTTCCACAAGTTGACCCTGCACACCAAAAACAATTAGTGAACACAATATTAATGCTTAGTCTGCATTTGTTCATAAGAGAAAAGAGATTCAAATGTTCTCCCAAGAAAGTCCCAAGTCAATTTTTATCTTTATTCTTTCCTTTTTATTCAAAATTTGTAGATAAAAACAATAGCCAACGCGTTTCGTCCACTGAATAAAATTACAGGTCAAAGTAGCTAAGATTTTTCTAAAAAAAACTCTTTTGATATTCTCCTTTTTAAAGCTAGGTGATAAGTAACTATAAAATTCAGTTTTTGTTTTGATTAACCTTCTTGTCATAATGCATGTTCTCCCTGAAAGGAAAAGATATCCAATCCAAGTCTGTTTTTTGAATAATGTGTACCTTAAAATGTCTGGTGCTTTATAAATGTCACTTTCTGTTAAAACTATGTGTTTTACTTGTTTGTGCACAAACTTCTATATTATGTACATATGTTTATATATATATTTTTGTATCTTTTTAAATGTAGCCCTGAAGAAGTCCGGTTTTGGACGAAACGCGTTGGCTATTGTTTTTATCTACAAATTTTGAATAAAAAGGAAAGAATAAAGAAGAAAATTGACTTGGGACTTTCTTGGGAGAACATTTGAATCTCTTTTCTCTTATGAACAAAATGCAGACTAAGCATTAATATTGTGTTCACTAATTGTTTTTGGTGTGCAGGGTCAACTTGTGGAATTTGATGTATAAAACAAATAGATTTTTGTTTTATGTTTTTAGGATCTAGGGGACTGTATCCCAGACCACTTGCACACACACTATACAAACACTAGGAACTTGGCTACCGGTGCGGCCCTAGTAGCCTCAATCCCCGTTTCTGCTTGAATCTTAATCATATCTTTTCCTGAAGAAGAAACAAATATCTACAAATACTTTTAAAATGTCTAACTGAAAGGTTTAATACACATACTTGCTGGATTTCCAGAGATACTTTTTTCGCATGGCTTGTCAGGAGGAGGATGAGTCCATTGGTGAATACATCATAAGACTAAGAAAATAAGTACTTTTTTGTGAAATTGATAAATTCAACAATGAAAGAACCGCTACATTAATTAATTCCAGCCCCATAATGGGAAAGGTGGCTCTGCAAGGCTACTGGGTGTCTGGGTGCCTAATACGGCACTCATTTTCGTGGCGGATTGGCCCGGACTGTTTGATTAATACAGGTTCCATACTTGTTACTTGCCATCCTTGGACCTGGGATTTTTTTTTCATACTGTGGGATGGACTTTCAATGGCTACAGACCCTGGATATATATCAAATACATATTATCTTGCCCTGAAGAAGTCCGATTTTTGGACAAAAAGCGTTGGTTGTTTTGTGCCTCAACCACTGGATGCTTTTACAAGTGAAAACAATAAAAAAGAAGAATTGAGAAAGTTGTCTTTCGAATCTGATTTGGACTTATATCTTTTGTGGTGCATCACTAGTTGTGTTTTGGGTACCTTTCTGCCACATTTGGTGTAATTCTGTCTAGCGGTTCGGGCTGTAGTCGTGTCGAAAATTCCTGTAGGAGTTAACGTGGGAAATGAGGAAATATAAATTTTATGGTCAAGTAATGTTCCCTAGCGTGTACCCCACCGACTCCATGTACCAGCTTAAAGTGCATGTAACTTCCCTCCTGTGCCAGCTATGAAGACGCAAATACATTTGCGTCCACCGTTAACATGTCCTCTTTCAGACCCACTCTGAATGGGCTAAATAGTCCGTTCCTAAGTATGCCATGCCAACGTCTTTTTGTAGTGTACTTTACACGTTTTTCAGCTCTGGCAAAGTAGGCCCTGAATTTCTGCCATCGAGCCTTTTTTCGTTGCTTTCTGACTCAGAAAAGCATCAGCCCAGGCAGCCTCTGTATTCCTGACCTCTGTCCTACTCCCTGTGCGGCCCATGGCGCTTAGCTCAGCCTGCTGCCTGCCAAGACTGACTACAACCTTCGAATTATCTGTTCCGCTCCCCGAAAATACATTCCTGCCTACTAGTTTAAGTAAACATTCTACCAGCTGCAGAGCACGAGGGCTGGCCTACTGTCTCCATGCAAGTAATTCATAGCCTCTGTTACCATGCTCCCAGAGAAGGCCCATGCCCCCACGCTTCTCATGCAGACACTTAGGCGCTTATACACGCACTCTCAGTCAGTATAGAATAGCTTCTGCCCCAGAGACCTTTCCCTCTAGATAATATGGTTCCCAAACATCAGATATCAGATATGATAGAAGTACGAGTTGATCTGACATGCCAGACTTCTGTCTCTTTCCGCCAGTGTAAATGTCAAGTCCCCTGCTCCCTCCAGTTTCCACGTCAATCACACGTCATGCAGCTGCGCGCGCATCCAAGCTTCAGATTTCTGCTGACATTGCAACATTTTGCTTTGTGCCACCCCTTTTGTGACACCTACCTGTGACGTTTCTAGCGCACACCTCTAGTTCACGCCTAGTTCACGCCTTCTGATTACGTACTAGCAACACGTGAATACTGTTATCTTGTTTCTCTCAGCTGTTACGCCTACTATATTGCTTTCTATGACATGAATTAAGTATATAAGCTATGTATTGTCAATAAAATATTGCTCTATCCCTTCCTGGACCCTGTGTGGTGCCAGGAATCTGATATCCAGTTCCGGAACGATTCCTTTTTAAGGAATAAAACCCCTAAGAACTCTAACACCACGGACTCTGTTTTCTTTCTTTCCGATTGAGTTATTATTGATTAAGTACTTACCTGCATAGAAATTAAGATGGTAAATTAAATATTTACAACATTTTGGCGCCCGAACAGGGACCCCTCCCCCACCCCACGCGCCGGTTGGTGCGTTGCAAGCTCTGTCCCCTGCCATCAGTTAGATGGAAACTACGCGTACCGGCAGGATTTCCTGTATCTCCCTCTGACCCACGGAGGTGACGAAGACTGCAATCAGCGCCCAGACGAGGCGGTGAGGAGTGCGGAGGATCCCGACCAGAGCCTAGCCGAAAGAAGCAAGGTCCGAGGTGTTAAGAGGCCCACCAGTTTTCCGAAGTATCCACGTGTCGAGTCGAGTCGAGTCCGGTCGAGTCCAGTCGAGTTTTCCGAGGCCTTCAGTTTCCGTGCTTCCCGGTGAGTACCATTGCTGGGACGTATCAAGACGGGTTTGGGTACACAAGTCCGGTCTGCACTGTTTTTAGACAGTGTATCTGTACTGTTTAGCAGTACATCAGTTATTAAAGTTTTTGCATTGTCTCTGACAGTGTATCTGTGCTGTTTAGCAGCACATCTGGTATAAGGGGTAGTCATATATGTCTCAAATGTCTTTTCATGTGATTAATGTTGTGGTATGAGTGTGACCGTTTTTTTTATGTGCATTATTGTGTTCTTGTATAACTAGCGGAATTCAGTGTTAAGTAGTTAGGATTGAGCATTCATTATTAAGTAAACAAGATGCCGTTCTTCAACAAGTTAAAGCAGATAGGAACTAGGAAAGGGATACTCGAGGAAGAAATTCCTATCCCCCCTAGGGACACTCCAGGAAATTTTATGTACAACAAGCATGGCCTAGACGCCATATTGTATCTAGATCTATGGGCCGATTATACTAAACATCTAGACGAGAGACACAGATGGCCTGTTACCGGAACATGGGATGCCGAGTGCATCATGAAGGTAGAGGAAGCACTATGGAAAAAGAAAGCCAGACAATCTCAGAAAGACGCCATAGAGTTTTGGCGTAAGGAATCACATAAGCGTGCTGAAAGAGCACTCCGTAGAGAAGACAGACTCAAAGAATCAGATAAAGCCCAAGAAAATGAATTAGTTACTGAAGGGATCCGAGTAAAAACAGAGCAAGTAGACCGCGCACGAAACAATCTCGTAAACGGTATGTATCTCGTGGCCGAGGGTTCGCCTGAGACCACATCAGAAATACCGAAAAATCTGCCGCCACCATTGGTTCCAACTAAAGTAAATCACAAGACCACTAAAGATATATTCCTGAATTCCTATCTAGAGGATGTAGCACCCACTTACACCAACCTGCCTGTCCGTGTCCCGCCTACTGACGGTGACGGAGGTGGCAACCCGCCACAACTGCAACCAGGTTTCCCCGTTCGACCGACTATTCCTCCACCTCCACCACTTCCCGTACCTAAAGTTGATCTACCGAAACCGCTTCTACCTGACCCTGCTCACAGACAAATTCAAGTACAGATACAGACTCCACAGAGAGATAATGTTCAAGCTTCCGCCTCAGGAAGTGCGATGGGGGGTCTTCGGACGCCGCCATTAACACACAGATTACACCTTAGGGATATACAGAGTCCTCTCACGTTCAAATCACCCCGTCTCGACATACTCAAAGAACCGCTTGCAGTTTGCAGATATGATCCAGTACCCGGTAAAGACGATAGAATGATGATGGCATCACTACGGTTACGATCCGCCACTGACTACCTGCTGCTATTTGCAGGAATGAAAGAGCACCTAGATAGAATATATCACTTTGTTCAGACTGGGAAAGACCCTGAAAGTATTAAGGATGCCATGGCGCATCAGAAAGTTGACACTCAAGCACATATACTACGTTTTTTTATAAACTGCCTAATAAGAGAACGAGACAGGCCTGAAACAGAACAGGATGAATTAAATGCACTTAACAAGTGGGGTCAAAATATATCTGATGGAAAACATGATAAGGGAACTTGCATAGCCAGTATGTACAAGAAAATAAGAAAGGCAGTGATAGAAATACACGAAAAAGAGAAAGAAAAGGCCTCCTCCGAGGAGGAAGGAGAACCCGAAGAATCGGAAAGGACTACAGATACGATAGCATATGTAGGTAAGGGAACTTACCTTAGGAAAGGCATTCGTCCAGAAAGCAAGAGGGTTTTTCTCTCTGGCTTAACAAACCCGAATTCTCCTGAACATCGGTTCCAGGAGACTGATAAAAGACTCCGAGACCGAATGGGGTACCACGTACTCAATTCTATGGATGAGCAAGAACTAGCCCGGTCAGCGATATTATGGGCTGACAATCCAGACATGTACAATGATGACACCGTAGCACAGACATTCCTGAACCTTTCCCCAGACGAGCAGAAATTAGCAGGTGTATACATGATGCAGCACCTTCTCACGTTATACAGAAACCAACATTCTGATCCAGGTCCCTTACACGATACATTAGAAGCACTACTCACGGATAGATGGAGAGGTCTAAGTACCAAGTTAATACAAATAATTCTAGAACAGCGACACAGATATAACACTTCCGTAAGCTCCGAATATGTTCCCGCTCCGCCCCCAGAAAGAAAAATGTATCATATGGAGCGTCTGCATGGTCTTGAAAGTCAGAACCCCTTACGAGAAGTACATCCAGTTATGGGTGAGGATCATACCTTGAAACGTGTGTATGTACACACGCCTCTGACCAAGTTAGAACTGTTAGAAATGAAGAAACTAGTACCGTGCCATGATAAAGACCCTGCAGGTTTTCACAGAGAGCTTAAAGACATGTTACTGATGGGGGATTACACATATGAAGATATCATGAAAATGTTAAAAGTACTGCTGCCCATGGGCATCTACGAGAAACTCAAGGAAAAAGAATGGGAGGTAGGAGACAAAAAGATTGTATGGGCAGAAATAGAAGACGAAGAGAACAAACGTGTCCCAGGGGTAGGCCTTGGGGATAAAACTAAAGCATTACCAGGTTTAATAGTACAGGTTCTGCCAAGATTACTGACAACTAGAAAAGAAGACTGGGATGCAATCTCAGCATGTAAACAGAAACCAGATGAAGATACTAGTGACTTCTATTCAAGATTCGAGAAATGTTTCATTATTAACAGTGGTCTTAAACCAAGTAGCGAGTCGTACCCGCATCTTTTTGTATCAAAGTTAGTCGAGAATTCCCTGTTAGCAGTTAAAAAACGTGTATACAAAGTCGAGAGTACATGGCAAGCAAATACGCCATCACAGATGTTACAAATGTTACAGTATCATCAGAACAGAATTAGAGAAGAACAGGACCATGAACAGAAACGTATGAAAGACACGAAAATGAAAATGTTAGTGGCCCAATCAGTTCCAGCAGACAGCCAGAGAAAGGGTACGACCCAGACAGGTCACGCCACAGCTCCCGTTAAAGGGACATGCAACTATTGCAAGCAGCCAGGTCATTACGTACATGAATGTCCAGTTCTGAAACACAATATAGCAACAGGTAAAACTAAAGAAAGACCGCATCCACCAAGACAAGACCAGGCCAAACAACAGACTTCACAGAATCCACAGCACACGCATGCTTCATCTCATACAGCACAAACGGTAGCGGTACCACAGCCACAGCCCATTGCCGCGACTCAGCAAGTTTCCCAACAGATGTACCAGTATGCCCAATCTGCTTACCCCGATTACCCACGATACACATGAAACAGCCTAGAGAGGGAATTCGGCTTGCCTCTTATTGAGATTCCTGTAGATCAAGAGGGTCCTTATGTACACAGTCAAGTATTGGGAAAAGACAGAAAGTTTTTAATAGATACAGGGGCAAGCCGCACAACAATAAGCCATAACGAAGTCCCAGGGGCACCCCTCTCAGGCTCTCAGAATGTTTCCCTTGGTTTTTCAGGACAGCCTATTGTAAATGAAGTATCAGAACCAGTTCCCCTGGCTGTGGGTCCATTATCACGTATTACAGACTTGTTACTTACGAAATCATGTCCAGAAAATCTGTTAGGTATCAAAACGCTGAAGGCTCTAGGAGCCATAATATGCTGTTCCCCGGAGGGAGTTAGACTTTTTCTGCGGGATTTCAAGGGCCATTATGTACTACGACAGTTTGATGTCAGATTGAAAAATGTACCAGATCACTTGTGGGCAAAAGGCCCAACTGATGTAGGTTGTATGCATATCACACCATACCGTGTTACACTGAAATCAGGTGCTGTGTTACCCCGAATCAGACAATACAAGTTACCACCCGATGCTGTAGTGGCTTTACTGAAAATCATTGAAGAGCTCATTGCCCAAGGAGTGGTCGTAGAGACCGACTCAAATATCTGCAATTCCCCTATCATTCCGATTCTTAAACGTACTGATCCCAATGCACCGCCAGTATATCGGCTGGTGATTGATCTGAGAGAACTGAATAAATGCATCATTCCACAGTACCCTGTGGTTCCCGATATCTCTTCCCTATTGACGGCTATTGATTCTGAAGCAACGTTCTTTACTGTAATTGACCTCAAGAACGCCTTCTTTAGTGTGCCGATTGATCCAGAGAGCCAATATCTCTTCGGATTCAGTTTAAATGGACGAAGTTTCAAATTTTCCCGCGCACCTCAAGGATTCACAGAAAGCCCCAGCATCTATAGTCAAGCACTGAAAAGACAACTAGATTGTATTCAAATGCCAGTTAACACCGCTTTACTGCAATACGTCGATGATCTGCTGATCACCGCACGAAGTGAGCCCGAATGTGAACAAGCATCACTGACAGTTTTACATTTTCTGGCCGACAAGGGACACAAGGTGTCTCCTTCGAAGCTACAATTCTGTGTTCAGCAAGTTGTGTACTTGGGTCACTTGCTGTCCAAAGTGGGGAGACAGCTCACTCCCGATCGCATTCAGTTAATTGTAAATATGCCACGACCCCAGACACAAAAGGAAGTGCGGGCTTTTATAGGCCTCACCTCGTACTGCAGACAATGGATTCCTCAATATGCATTTCTAGCCAAACCACTCATTCAGTTAACAACACAGGAGGCAGCAACTTCGACTGTCCTCCCTTGGACTCAGGAACACACACAAGCCTTTGAAGAATTAAAGAAAGTTTTATGCAAAGCACCAGTTTTAGCGACACCATGTTACAGCAAACCTTTTACACTTTTCGTTACAGAACGTGATGGTACAGCGTTGTCTGTCCTCACCCAAGATCAAGCAGGTTCATATAAGCCTTGCGCTTATTTTTCAAGTACATTGGATTCAGTAGCCCAGGCACTCCCTGCGTGCTTGAAGTCCGTAGCAGCGACCGCTTTAGCAATCAGACAGAGCGACTCAATTGTTTTAGGACATCAATTAACAGTACAAGTCCCACATTCTGTAGAGGTTCTTTTAAACAGAACCCAGACTCAGCACCTGACTATAGCACGACTGACAGGTTATGAATTAACGCTATTCCAACCACACATAGAAATCAGACGCTGCAGTATTCTGAACCCCGCAACATTGTTACCTTCTATTACGACAGATCTAGCTCCGCATGATTGTATAGAGATCATTAATGCAGTAACAAAGCCTCGACGAGACTTAACAGATGTTCCGCTGACAAATCCAGACCTGACACTTTATGTGGATGGTTCATGTATGAGAACAAGTACAGGAGAATTAGTGGCCGCGTATGCCGTGACCACTGAAACTGAAGTTAAAGAAACATATCGTATTGACACACTGTCCGCTCAAGCGGCAGAGCTTATTGCTCTGACCCGAGCCTGTATACTAGCCAAGAACAGAAATGTTAACATATACACTGACTCCCGTTATGCGTTCGGAGTTGTACACGACTTCGGAATGTTATGGCAAGAACGAGGTTTCTTGACCTCTCATGGTGCCAAGATCCAACATGGTCCCCTCATTCAAGCACTGTTAGAAGCAATACATCTGCCTTCAGGCATATCTGTCATGAAGTGTAAAGCACATACTAAAGTTACAGATTCTGTTTCCCAGGGTAACGACCTGGCAGACCAGACAGCAAAACATACAGCATTGACTCACACTCAGACAGCTGATGTGACAAAGACAATAGTACCGACACATTGTATGACAGTCAGGGATCCCGCATTAGATGTAATTAATATTCAGACACATGCTACCTCAGATGAAATAAAGAAATGGACTGAACTAGGAGGGATCCAGACAGATCAAGGTTGGATGACGAAGGGAAAATCTACATGGTTTCTCCCCGACTCTATGGTTCAAGTCATAATAAATACAGCACATAGTCCAGCACATCTAGGAGAGAAAGCGATGTTAGACAGTTTACACAATCTCTGGCACAATAAACACTTACGAGCAGCAGCAAAACAGAAAGTGCGTACTTGCATGATCTGTTGTCAGTTCAATCCAGGTAAAAGTGTCCCTGTAGAGCAAGGTGGATTTCATCCTCCTGATCACCCTTTTGAAGTCCTCCAGATGGATTATATCCAGATGGACCGTTGTCGAGGATTCAAATATGTCCTCGTAGTTGTTTGTGCACTTTCCCGTTGGACCGAAGCATATCCAGTCCCAGATTACACTGCTCCGACCACTGCCAGACAGCTGGTTCGTGAATTCTTCCCACGATACGGCTTGCCTCGTGTCGTCTACTCAGATAACGGACAGCCATTCTCATCCGAATTAATGAAGCAGGTTTCACTTCTGCTAGGATATCAGTGGAAATTCCATTGTGTCCGACATCCCGAAGCCGCAGGCCTTGTAGAGAGGCATAATCAGACATTAAAGATCCGCCTTGCTAAAATATGTCAAGAGAAAGGGGTCGACTGGATAGTCGCCCTGCCAGTAGCACTATTCTATATGAGAATGGTTGCCCATTCGAGATCAGGACTATCCCCGTACGAAGTGGTTTTTGGCAGACCACCGAATATGTGGGGGACGCCCATTCCTAAGAAAATTACTGATGTTGATTGTAATATGTTGACAGATTACCTTGCCTCCTTGATGTCTGCACTCCAATCATGTCGTTCACAGGTTGCCGCAGCTTTCCCTGACAACACTGATGTAAAGCCGCATGATGTCCGTCCTGGCGACCTAATCTTAATAAGGAACTTTGACAGGAAAAGTCCGCTGGAGCCCCGCTGGAAAGCGCCGAAGACCGTCCTTCTTACTACGAGGACCGCAGTGAAGGTGGAGGGAAGAAAGGGGTGGATCCACACGAGCCATATTAAAAAATACAACGAACTGAAACCAGATCCAGACTCGTCCACCCCTCCCAAAGACTGTATCGAATCTAGTGACTTTAAAGTTTCAGAACGAGAAAAAACTCCCCAAGAAGAATATAAGTTAAAGCTCCGATCTAGCAAGTCAGACAGTTTAATTGTTTAAGTCCTCCCCTAGGTGAATCGGTTAAATGGTTTCTGACATGTACCCCCTAGATCGAGATAGAGAGAGAGAGAGACAATTCAAGAAGCATACATATTGTAAATCGTTCCGCAGTCACTGTATAGTGACATTATTAATTATGTTTTTTCTAAGTATTCTGATCATTATTGCAGGTATACTGCTTTCTCTCTACTACCCTATTTTCAAGCGTGAACAATCTGCTTACAATGTTTCTGCTGAACATTCTTTTAGCAAATTACCTCCACATGAACTTTCTTACAGACTCGCGCTGCGCAACAACACATTCATTAGTATGTTACATCACTCCCATCAGACTAATAATGCGACAAACTGCTGGATATGTGGCCGACTCCCTCCCTATCAGAAATACAAGGGAGCTCTGCCCCTCTTTCCGTATCCGTTCACCCACAATGGCTCCTGTGGAGCCTGGTTTAGAATAATAAATTCCGTAGATCCTGATATTGCTGTTTACAAAGGGAGCTGGGTTTGGGGAAACTTGAACTTAGTTCTGCTTAAATCCTGTAATCCTGACAAGAAGGGACTCCCCATTAGAATAGGAACTGATCTAGAAAATGAAGTATATATGTAGTAATCCACTCAAATTGTTGAATTAAGATGACTTTTATTCAGTACAAGTCAAGTACAGCAACCATCAGCAAACCCACAAATACTGGTTTAAATTGGAACATTCACATTGATGCAGTTCCACTGCATCATGACCGCATCATCTAATTCTAAGCATTACTACATATCTTCCCCCCTACGGAATCAAAAAGAAAGAAAATAAGAAAACATTAGAAAATGTAACACATTGCAAAGTACAATACATATCAATGAAGTGTTTCACAAATAAATCACATTCACAGTTTGCATTGCATCAAAATATACTTACAAATGAGACACTCTACACAAACTACCAAAACTCCATTTCTTCCCATCATCTAACTCAACCACAGAGCCTTTAACTGAAACAACTTTATGTGGCTGAGAAAACTTACTTTCCCCTTTTCTTACAAAACCAAACTTCCTTACAACAACCCAATCACCTTCTTTGAAAATTAAATCCTTCACATGTCTCCTACTATCAAATTCTAACTTGTTGCGCCACTGACTATCAATAGCTCTCGATCTCATTTTTTCCCTATCAACCCAAACTTGATTTTTTTCCTTCAACCACATTGGAGACTCCTTAGTACCTGGTTCTCTTCCCTTCAAAGCCACAAAAGGAGAAACTCCAGTAACTGAATGTGATGTAATTCTATGACCCCACATCATTTTTCGCAACTCATCCTTCCAAGATAAACCATTAGCCAAAGAAAGTTGTATGGAATCCATTATCATTCTATTGACCCTCTCTACAAGTCCATTTGCTTGCGGACGGAACAAAGCCACTCTCTCATGACTAATGCCCAGACTTAGAAGAAAACTAGTCATATCTGAAGAAACCAACTGAACACCATTGTCAGTTATGAGAGTTTTGGGTACCCCTTCTTCCAAGAAAACTTCCTTCAAGAATGCAATCACATTAGAAGTGCAAACTTGCCCCATAGATTTCCAAGTAAACCACTTGCTATGGTAATCCACCAACACAAGCAAAAACCTATTATTGCAACCCAATTTGTCAATAGGACCCAAAACATCCAAGGCTAATTTCTCCCAAGGTTTCATGGGCAATTCCACACACCTCAACGGAGGTTCCCTTGTAATCTTCACTTTATCACTATTGCTACAAGCATGACAATCACGCACAAGATCCTCCACATTCTTGTCCATTTCTGGCCACCAATAAAATTCTCTCAATCTACGTTTAGTCAGACTCCTACCTAGATGTCCCTCATGTACAATTCTCAACAACTTTGACCTCAACAAAATTGGTGGAACTATCCTATTTCTTCTTAAAATCTTGTCACCTTGCAAACTAAGTTCATCCTTAACAGAAACAAATTGCTTATGTACATTCTCTTCACTAGATCCATTCCAAGAATTCATTATCAACTCTTTTATCTTCTTGTATTCCATATCCAACTCCAAAGCCTCTCTCCACTCTTCTTGACTAACAGCAAATTCACTGTCAATATTCACCACATAATCTTCTAATATTTCTACACAAATATCATCATCTACCGGCATCCTAGAAAGACAGTCTGCAATGACATTCCTACTCCCTCGTACATATTCCACCACAAAATTGTAATCTAAGACCGATAGTAACCATCTTGATATACGGGGAGTCACACTTCCATCCAGACCTCGTCCCCCTTTAAAAACATGAACTAAAGGTTTATGATCTGTCTTTACCACAAATGGCAACCCCCACAAATAATACCTAAAATGTGTTATCCCCCAACAACATGCCAGAGCTTCCTTCTCTATGGTAGAATACGATCTTTCTGCTCCCTGCAACCTACGTGAAGCAAATCCAATAATGGTTTCATTACCATCTGACACCTGTATCAACACCGCCCCCAATCCAACATTACTCGCATCTGTGACTAATATGGACTTCTTCTTAAAGTCAAAATGTCCTAATGACGGAGCCTTTGAAATACATTCCTTTACCTTAACGAACGCGTCCTGACATCCAACACTCCACTCAAATAATACTCCTTTTTTTAAAAGAAGTCTCATTGGTTCCACTAAGTCAGCAAATTTAGGCACAAATTTAGCACAATATTCTGCGAGACCTAAAAATGACTTTAACTGTTCCTTATTAGTGGGAGATGGAACATCCCTGACAGCTTTCACAATACTACCTTTTGGTCTTATACCATCTGCAGATATTTGATGACCTAAATAATTAACTTGACTTAGCCTTAACTGACACTTCTCTTTTTTTATTGTCAAACCATGCTCCAAAACTCTACGCAACACATCATTCATCAACTGATCATGTTCTTCAAATGACCTTCCAACAATCATAATGTCGTCTTGAAAGCATAACACTCTGTCCATTCCCTTAAAAATATTCTGCATAACGCGTTGAAATACTGCTGAAGCTGACGCCAACCCAAACGGCATCCTACAGTACCTAAATGCCCCCAAAGGAGTTACGAAAGATGTTAAAGGCCGTGAGTCAGGATGTAGATTCACTTGATGATAAGCAGAAGACATGTCAAGCACACTAAAAACACAACCTCCACCCATTCTACTCAACATTTCTCCAATATTCGGTAAAGGTTGTCTATCTACCCAGATATTACGATTCAAATCCCTCAAATCAATACATAAACGAATTTTGTTCCCTTCCTTCGGTGCGACAACAATTGGAGACAACCATTCTGATGATTCAATTGGTTCTATAACTTTAGCCTCCAATAGCTTATCTAACTCCTTGCTAAGTGGTTCCCTCATCATGTGTGGAATTGTTCTAACTTTATGAACTATTGGCTTAGCATTCTTCTTTAAAATTATACGATGTGAAAATCCTTTCAACATACCCAATTTATCAGAGAATATCTGAGAATGCTTTTCCATTAACTTTTTACCCCATTCATTCTCCAACTCCCCACCAGAAGATACATTATCCACATCTTGTTCAATAATCATCACAGGTTCCACAGCATTTGGGTTGAGTACAATACTTAAGTCTTTCTGATGACGCCATCCGAGCAAATTAGATCCTTCCTTGGTAATATATACCCTTCCATGGACTCCATTCTTTTTAAAAACAATGTCCATCCATTGCATTCCAAGAATATTAATTTTTGATCCGTTGTACCCCACAGCTCTCATATCCGCAGGTAACAAATCTTTTATTACTCCATTTAACTTTTCTATGAAAGTCTCTTTTGAAATTAAAGTAAAAAGGCTACCAGAATCAGCCAAAAGATTTACAGTTCCTTTTCCCAGAGCAATTTCACAGTGAGGTTTCTCTAATTTAGTTGTACTTTCTCTTTTTAAATTTGTACAAGCTTCACCAATCTTTGATACATCAGAGTCAAAGTGTTCCATTGACCCAATAACTTGTGATGGTTCTTCCACAGTTTCAACAGAAAGAAACAATTCTTCTTTTTCTTCTTCGCCATTCTCTATTTCCTTAATGCTAGCACTTTTAGTGTATCCCTTCGATCTACAAGCCTTTGCCAGATGACCCCTCTTGCCACATATTCTGCAGGTTGCATTTCTCGCTCCACATGCAAAGCTTGAACTTACATGACCTGGACATCCACACCTATAACAAATTATGGGTCTCTTATCACTTGTTTTGGTAAATCCACTATCATTGCTTTTTATTTGAGGTTTCTTATACATTTCATTCTTTACTTCTTTAACTTCTACTGCACTCTCTTTGCTTGGCGCCACAACCGGATTACCAGAAACACTTTTACCTTTATCAATTTCTTTGACCCACATGTCAGTACTTTCCATACTTCTACCAATTCTAATAGCTTGTTCCAAAGTAGGATCTTTAGATAATAATTTTTCTCTAAGTCTTTTGTTACTTGTGCATCTAACAATTTGATCTCTTATCAAAGAATCACATAAACCTTGAAAATCACATGTGACAGCAAGACCACGCAAATCCGCCACATATGACATGATGCTCTCATCAAACCTTTGTACTCTGCAAAAGAATTTATGTCTTTCAAAAACAATATTTACTTTTGGAGTGAAGTGTTTTTCTAACATCAGTAAAGACATTTCATATATATTCACTGCTTGACCATCTCCTGTGCCCAATGATATTTCTGGCAAGTCATCATATATTCTTCTACCCTCCACACCGAGATGATGTAAAAGTATGGCTTGTCTCCGTACAGGACCATATTTGTCCCCTCCAATAGCTAATAAATAAGTTATAAATATGTTCTTCCAACGTTTCCATGGTATGGAAGGTTCACCAGGGACTGCTAAAAATTTTGGAGGTGCAGACATCGATTCATCAGACATACCTGTAAATTAAATTTAAAAATAACAAGCGAAAATAATAGGCTTACACAATTAATTAAAATAACAATCTAAAATAATTAATTAAAATAATTAATTAATATAATAGATTGAAATAACAATCTAAAATAATTAATGTATATGGAATGTAGTATGAGATGCAGTTAGAGATAGAGTCTGTTGTTCATTTCATTGAATAAGGTGATGAATAAGTTCATGAAGTCCTTTCTTTATTTTTAGCTACACAGAGACTTCCAATAGAAGAGACACCGAGACAGCTTATTGTAAGTAATTTCCACTCGTTAAATTCTTTCATAAATTGTGTGCTTGTCTTTTAAAAATGCCACGTTGTGTTTTCCTTCCTTGACGCTTAATCAGGAAATGTTTAAAGGGAGATTTCAGAGTTCACACGTAAACGTTTGTTTTCTCTTCTTGCTTAATCACTCATGCGCTAATGCTTTATAGATGAACAAACGCTAATGTATTTTAATGTGACTGCCTTCACACTTGAACGCTCTGATGTTTACTTTCGATTAGGCTCCCTTCACGCTTGAATGCGCGCTAATGTCCGTTCAAGTTCCCTTCACGCTTGAACACGCGCCGATGTTTGTTTTAGATTAGGCTTCCCTCGTGCTTGGACGCGCGGCAATATGCGCTGATGTTTACTTTTGACTAGGCTTCACTCGCGCTTGGACGCGCGGCAATATGCGCCGATGTTTACCTTTGATTAGGCTCGCGCTTGGCAATGTTTATTTCTCAATTAGGCTCAATTAGGCTTAATTAGGTTCCTCGCGTAGGCTCTTAACAAAGTGTATAAATGTTTAAAGCGCGCCTGAAGAATTAGGGGCAAAACGAGATGTACTCCTTAAGGAAACTTTTTAGCACGTCCAAAATGAGCCAGAGCAATTGCAGTTTTAAAAGAAAAGTGCTCAGAATGTAATGTAAGCGCCCAAAATAAAACGTTTCAATTATACAGTATTAGCTTGCCACTTAAAAAGATTTATTAAAGGCTCCAATATACTGCTTTTAAATTGTTGAACTTAATCTTCATTTGAAATCTTTAAAATTGTTGAATTCAATCTTCATAGAATTTAACTCCTGTTGGTTATTAATAATTAGAAAGCACTTACAATTTTCAGATGGAATCTCTTCTTTTTTTTTTTTATGCGTTTCTTTGCGTTTCTTCAATAGTGCTAAGTTAATATAGCATCGTTCCAGAGGTGATGGTTGTCCACTACCTGTCCTCTGCGCAGGTCCTCGTCGCCAAAATATGTAGTAATCCACTCAAATTGTTGAATTAAGATGACTTTTATTCAGTACAAGTCAAGTACAGCAACCATCAGCAAACCCACAAATACTGGTTTAAATTGGAACATTCACATTGATGCAGTTCCACTGCATCATGACCGCATCATCTAATTCTAAGCATTACTACAATATGGATTAGGTAATTATACAATTAACCTTATGATTCTTACTGTTGAGTCCGAAGCTGCACCAGTTCTGCCCGCTATGTCAGTACTACCAGTCACTGGTGAATTATGTGTCAGTAAGAAAGGTTCAGTACACTTAGGTCATAGTAAATGTACTACTGTGGTCGAATTCAGTGATCAAGGCAAGTCTTCTTTTAGAGCTACCCGTCATTCCTATTTTGTTTGTGGTCATACCGCATACATACGCTTACCTCCAGATTGGGATGGTACCTGTTACATTGCATTCCTTCTGCCACCTGTTTTTCTAGCTCCTCCTGATTATCACAGAAATACAAATCTAGTAAAGAATAGACTCCGAAGAGGTCTCTCGCTTGTCGACTACACAGAAACGACATGGGAACAGTATACAGACTTCAATAAAGGATTCTTTTTCTTCTTAGGACCCGTCCAAAATAGTAAGCTAATCCGCAGATTAACTAGAACACTTGAAGCAGTAGTGAATGAAACTGCTTCCGCCCTAGGTAACTTAACAGAAGAGCAGTCCGCCATGCGGGTTGTTGTCCTTCAGAATCGTCTTGTTATTGACGTCATCTTGGCAGACAGAGGCGGAGCTTGTAAGGTCATCGGGTCAAGTTGCTGTATTTTCATTCCAGAAAACGCGCCAACAGTTTATCAAGCCATTACACGTCTTCATAAAATTGCAAATCTGATACATCAGAATCCAGGCACCTGGACTTGGTCCGGTTGGTTCTGGACAACGTTAACCGCTTGGGGATGGAAGATCCTATCCTTCCTAGGCATTGCCCTCGTCATAGTAATCAGTTGTTGTCTGTGCCTACAGTGTGGGCCAGCGATTTGTGGACTGTGTGCCACATCATGCATTGAACATTCCAGTTTTTTCTCAAAACGTGAAAGAAAGAAAGATGAGCGAATAATGTTACAAGAACAGACTGATCGATTCATGAGGATCGATATATCATGAAGGGTCCGTAGGGAACAAGGAGGGAATGAGGAAATATAAATGTTATGGTCAAGTAATGTTCCCTAGCGTGTACCCCACCGACTCCATGTACCAGCTTAAAGTGCATGTAACTTCCCTCCTGTGCCAGCTATGAAGACGCAAATACATTTGCGTCCACCGTTAACATGTCCTCTTTCAGATCCACTCTGAATGGGCTAAATAGTCCGTTCCTAAGTATGCCATGCCAACGTCTTTTTGTAGTGTACTTTACACGTTTTTCAGCTCTGGCAAAGTAGGCCCTGAATTTCTGCCATCGAGCCTTTTTTCGTTGCTTTCTGACTCAGAAAAGCATCAGCCCAGGCAGCCTCTGTATTCCTGACCTCTGTCCTACTCCCTGTGCGGCCCATGGTGCTTAGCTCAGCCTGCTGCCTGCCAAGACTGACTACAACCTTCGAATTATCTGTTCCGCTCCCCGAAAATACATTCCTGCCTACTAGTTTAAGTAAACATTCTCCCAGCTGCAGAGCACGAGGGCTGGCCTACTGTCTCCATGCAAGTAATTCATAGCCTCTGTTACCATGCTCCCAGAGAAGGCCCATGCCCCCACGCTTCTCATGCAGACACTTAGGCGCTTATACACGCACTCTCAGTCAGTATAGAATAGCTTCTTCCCCAGAGACCTTTCCCTCTAGATAATATGGTTCCCAAACATCAGATATCAGATATGATAGAAGTACGAGTTGATCTGACATGCCAGACTTCTGTCTCTTTCCGCCAGTGTAAATGTCAAGTCCCCTGCTCCCTCCAGTTTCCACGTCAATCACACGTCATGCAGCTGCGCGCGCATCCAAGCTTCAGATTTCTGCTGACATTGCAACATTTTGCTTTGTGCCACCCCTTTTGTGACACCTACCTGTGACGTTTCTAGCGCACACCTCTAGTTCACGCCTAGTTCACGCCTTCTGATTACGTACTAGCAACACGTGAATACTGTTATCTTGTTTCTCTCAGCTGTTACGCCTACTATATTGCTTTCTATGACATGAATTAAGTATATAAGCTATGTATTGTCAATAAAATATTGCTCTATCCCTTCCTGGACCCTGTGTGGTGCCAGGAATCTGATATCCAGTTCCGGAACGATTCCTTTTTAAGGAATAAAACCCCTAAGAACTCTAACACCACGGACTCTGTTTTCTTTCTTTCCGATTGAGTTATTATTGATTAAGTACTTACCTGCATAGAAATTAAGATGGTAAATTAAATATTTACAACAGAAACGTACATTTTTTGACCCCCCTTATTTTCTCAGCCCCTGCTTGACAGATCGCTCTGAAACTTTCCATGCACGAGAATCACCAGTGCACTATTTTTTGGGAAGATTTTGAAAAGATTTGACAAACGGCACCAAAGATATAGGCAAGTCAAAAAAACGCTTTTCCCATGGAAACTATGTCCTAACTATAACTACCTACTGGCGACTAGGTAGGTGGTAGCCTGCCGTTAATATATATATCTATATATTAATATATATATATATATATATATATACCTCCGGTATATATATATATATATATATATATATATTTATATATATATATATATATATATACCGGAGGTGCTTTGTAACTTTAATAATTAACAGCAGGCTTAGCCGTGAAGAGTGCACCGCCTTCAAAGTCAAGGGGCCACCGAGACACAGAACTGTGCACAGTCTCCTCGTGGTGTAATTAGATGGCATAATGACGGCCAACTCAGGACTTTATAGCCCACTGGAGAGTAAAGAAAAGACTGTATGGCATGTTTTGACTGCAAAACCCACTGCGGTAATAATGTTGAAGGAGCACTGGAAAGCCAAAAAGGCGATCTTTGAAGTAACTATTACTGCAAGTACCAGCATGAAGCACCTGCTGTATTCACGTGTTGCCCATCAGAGGGCGAAATAAAATCACATGCTGTGAAGTGCTTCCTTTAATCTTGCGCTCTTTCATGTCTGGCTGTGAACAAGGAGCGGATGAGCTCTGAAACGCGTAAGCCTGAAAACTGAATTCCGAGGCAAGCGAAAGCTGTCTGGCAAGTTTAATGATCTGATTACGAGTGCGTCTTCAGACCGGAGGTCCTTTGTAACTTGAATAATTAATGGCAGGCTTAGCCATGAAGACTGCACTGCCTTCAAAGTCAAGGAGCCACGGAGACACAAAACTGTGCGCAGACTCCTCGTGGTGTAATTAGATGGCATAATGACGGCCAACTCAGGACTTTGGAGCCCACTGGAGAGTAAAGAAAAGACTGCATGGCATGTTTTGACCGCAAAACCCACTGCGGTAATAATGTTAAAAGAGCACTGGAAAGCCTACAAAGGCGATCTTTGAAGTAACTATGACTGCAAGTACCAGCATGCAGCACTGGCTGAATTTACGTGATGCCCATCAGAGGGCGGAATAAAATCACATGCTGTGAAGTGCTTCCTTTAATCTTGCACTCTTTCATGTCTGGCTGTGAACAAGGAGCGGATGAGCTCTGAAATGCATAAGCCTGAAAACTGAATTCCGAGGCAAGAGAAAGCTGTCTGGCAAGTTTAATGATCTGATTATGAGTGCGTCTTAAGACCGGAGATCCATATTAATATATATATATATATATATATATATATATATATATATATATATATATATATATATATTCACTGAAAAACTCATAGGTTTCAGCCACGTTATAGTTAGGAATTAGCATTTCAAAAACCTCAGAAATTTCCTGAAAAAACCATAGGTTTCACACATGTTATAGTAAGCTGGACATTTCACTCATAAAAAACCTTTGAAATTCCCCCGTTATAGTTAGTTCAGCTAACTATAACTCACAAGCCTGCATTGCACTGCTGATGATGTCACATATTACATCACTCATGACATGGTCAGTGACATCACTGATGACATCACTGATGGCATCTCAGATGACATCACTGATGACATCTCTGATGATATCATCCAGTGAATGTGTGTCTTTCTGAAAAATACATATTCTTTATATATGTATATCTAAAGGTCGACGGAAGAATAAATGGGTAAATAAGTGTCTAAATAGAAAGGTTTTTTGTGTAAAATTGATTGTATAACTGACTTAATAATTGTATCTTAGAAGGAAGAATTGTATCTTGGAAGGAGAGTGTGAAGAAACTGGTGTGGTCCTACAGAACTACCCCCCATGGCACCATCAGTAGGTGCCCTTATAAGATAAGGAGAGGGAGAAAGCCTAAAACTATGTTGAAAAAAGGTTGGATGAATAGATAAGTACTTAGTGGTAGTAACGAGTTAAGCAGAAACATATTGACTTCGCGTGAAGAGAGGTATGGCGGGAATGGCAAAATGGGTATAGTGAGGAATCAAGAGCGTTATGTGTTGACTTTCAACATATATACTGTTTTACCTCTGGAAAAATATGCAGTTGGGTATATTGCTCATAGTTAATCTATATGTATTTAGCAGTTGTTGTTCTGGGAAGGCAGAAGTGTAGCATCATGCCTAAGAAGAGCCGTATGGAAAGAACTTTCTGGTCTAGGGCATGGTAATTGAAACTGTGGGGAGTTTCACAGCAGACAGTTGGAGGGTGATTCTCTCCTCAAGTGGCACTCAGTAGTTCGTGTTTTTCATTTAACTCACCACATCTCACATCATCCCACTGTATTCCTGGAGTAGCTATGGGGTGGGACCATCAACAAATGTAATTATGCGGGAGACAGAGAGTGTCTCCACATGTTTCGCAACAGGAAAACATATGATTACTACGTAGAAAAAAGGCAACATGTTTAAAATCTACTCCAACCTCAGAAGAAAATCTATGGGAGCAGGTTCCCAACTTTGAAAATCAGATTTTGGAAATCACTCCTTATGTGATGATTGTTCCCAAAGCACATTACCCTTTTGAGATATGGTTTGATGGAAGTAAGAGCCTCACATGAGGACCAGTGGTACATGACAACACTTTCTAGAGAATGCCTACCTATGTATTTCAATTGTGTACAGTAATTACAAACTTCAAGGTTATTCTGTAAAGATGAATTTCATTATTCAGTTGGTTTTACATTATATGATAAACATTTTAAAATCACTTTAACATCCTAAAGTCTCTGCTTGTCTGTCAAGGATGCTCAACCTTCCTTTGAATGTTGCCATGGTGCACACCTTGCTTTCATTGTAATCACAGCCACAATATCAATAGATGTTTTCATGCTGAAGCAACGTTTTGCTTTCCAAGGGCAAATGCACTATACAACAAATGCCTGATACAAAGATTCTCACAACAACAAGCTAAATCCTGGATCTTGAAGTTATAGTAGAAACCACACAGCTTTTGTTGGATAGTCACTGCAAGTAAATATTGGAGAAGATTCACACCATTCAAACAAGCAAAGAAAGTAACAAAACAAGCCATAGTTACATTTTGTTTTTGAGAATTGACCAAAGTTCAATAAGTTTTCATCTGCTTAGGGGTCCTGACAGCTAACAAGCGCTTGTTATTGTCTAAAATTGTAGCATGAAACTTTGCTGCTAGCCTGGCAAGTTCAATTCGATTTTATTAAACACCTTCAGCTCAATAGAGACTTTTGTGCACGGAAAGGAGTGAATACATCCCACAAGGAAACCAAAACTAGACATTTGAAACATTGAGTTCACTAACACTTTCGGTAATGATCTGCATCAACCAGTGGAAATATATACATTTTCATTAACTAGGGCATGTGCGACAATGTAACTCAATGGGCAAGGTTTTACAAAAAAACAAGACGAGTGGCAGCATGATGCAGTTCTTTTTTGGAGGGAAAGTAAAGTGCAGGGTCAGGGGTTGCCAGGTAGCACATAGGATTACAGTTACACCTAAAATAAGACCCTGGTTTAGATTTGGGTTGCAATAACAGATCCTCAGATTTTTGGAAGAAGTTATAAATCCTTCCTTGCAGGATCCTCCTCTAATAGTGGAAGACACAAATACCAGTTGAAAAATATTGTGTGACATGTGTATATTGTGACGACCGAAATAGTATGATCCAAATATCAAAGTTAAGAATATATTTTTTGGGGTATATATTGTCGTATTTAGGGCCTCATTACAATGTCGGTTGGAAAGCTTTCCAACCAACTCCCTGTCGGAATAGTTTCTAACTGACTCGGGTTCAGGGAGTCCCACCAACCGATTTTGATGTTTCCGAACACTGTTCATTTGGACTTCCATTGACTTCAATAGTAGCCTGTGTTCCGACCGACAACACAGGCTCCCATTGCAAAAAGGGATGGTTGCGGAAAACACTGCACCCTGTGGCAGGCACCCAAAGTTTTCTTCATAATGATTAGGAGTTGGAATGATAGACATAATCCCTCTAAAGCCCAACACTTTCCCTACTTTAGATATGATTGGAGTGGGAATAGTAAATGCAAACTCTATGAAGCGCAAAGAACCAACGCTAACCTCGTGGCATGCAATCAGCCCAGGTGAAACTGCTACCACCATAAAGTCCATTCACACAGAGTTCCCTTTGTACCCTTATGTCACCACGCCTACTACAGAGGACCCATCAGCGCCATGCTCACCTCCATCCCGAACACCTCTACCTAGTCAGCGACCTTCCCAGACAGTAAGAAACACGCAACAGTCCTCCCGCTGCGGATGAAACCCTCTGGTTACCCCTTTAATCTCATCAACTACAGACGGGGCTCCCTGCTTCTGTACCTGGCCAAAGTACTGGAGAAAATCATCAACAGATATCACATGTGATACAGTCTCACATGGCACCCTAATTCAGTCCCTGAATTATATTAAAATCCAAGGACCCATGCTCTTTGGTTCTGTTCCTGGCTGATGGGCAGGACCCAGTCAGTCAGCCTGGCACCCTTCACCTCGTTCCTTAGAGGCCGTATCTGCGGAGTCCCACAAGGATCCTCCCTGAGCATGACTGTTCACCATTTACATGGTCCCCCTGGCAAGCATCATCAACTTGCACAACATCAAAGTCCTATCCTACGCTGACGACATCCGACTTATTCTCTTTGCCACAGATAAGACGCCCAGCACCTGGAACAACTTCACTGAATGCATGAATGAAATTTCCAACTGAATGAAGAGCATCTGCTTGAAGCTAAGCACAAACAAGACCGAAGTCGTAATTAGGGGTGTATGTAGCTCACTTAATTTGCTGTAGCATAGTTTCACAAAATGTGAGATTATGCCAATTTATGTGAGGAGCGTAATCCAGAATTTAAACCCTCATATTCAAAACGGACCAGAAAATACATTTTGCGCTACTATAACAGCGTTAATTTCGATATAGTATGAACAGCAACTTGTGCTCTGTTCCTGGGGTCTTTATGAAGGCATTTTTGCCCAAAATTACTCAAAATTACGCATGCATAACTTTCAGTAATGTTGAGTCACAAGAGTAACGCAAAACTACCGAAATCACTCCAATTACTCTGACCCAATACATTTTTGCCCAGAACTTGTCATAATCCTCGGCAAGAGCCCATCTTTGTGAGACTCCACCTGCTGGCTGACAGAGCTAAGACCAACGCCCAGCCTCACCACTCATGCCAAGTACCTCGTGGTTGCCATCGGCTGAAAACTTGACATGAACGCTCAAGTCAATGTCATCAGTTCTTTATGCTTTCAGACCCTAAGAAACTGGGAAAGATTTCCAAATGGCTACTAAACAACACCCAGAAAAAGGTCACCCATGCTCTAGTCACAAATACACTGGACTATGGGCGCACACTCTATGCCAGGACCGACAAGCAGCTCATCAGGCAGCTGCAGCTGATTCAGAACTCAGTGGCCAGGATCACCCTCAACCTCTCACGCAGCGAATACATCACACCTCAAGGAGCTACACTGGTTAACCATACATAAATTGACGCAATTATAAGCCCTCACCCACACCTTCAATGCACTACATAATTCTGGCCCAGGATGCCTCAAAACCACATCTGCTTTAATATACCTTTCAGACACCGCTGCTCTGCCGGGCTCCTACTCACTCATATCGCATTCATGCAGGGAAACAGATCCGGAGGTCAAGCCTTCTCCTACATCCCTCCTCCAGCATGGAACAACCTGCTGCCACACATCCCATGCACATGGAAAACCAGACCCGGCGGTTGAAGCTTCTCCTACATTATTCCTAAAGTGCGGAAGGACTTGCTGGGGCATAGCCGAGCCTCCTCCTCACTTCTTGAATTCCACAAGAAGCTGAAAACCAGGCTATTCGATTGTCTCCCAAGGCCATAGTTTTGCTAGACTCACACTTTCTCATCACCTAACATAACAAAACACCTGTATAAGTAATTTTAGATAAATAATAAAATAGAGGGCCAATTGTCATGTTACAAGAGAATACTGAGATTTTACATACCAGCATTTGGCTCTTCCAGTATGCCCAAAGGTGGCAATGCACTTTCAACTCCTGAATGACCATGAAGGGTTTCTGGGGCAGGAAACTGTTGTGCTGGTCTCACATTAAGTAATTAGGAGGGTTGTTATGCAAGATAGGGACTGTCTGAGTCCTCTTTAGACCATGTGAATCTTCATAAGACATAGTCCAAGGATAATAAACAAATCTGTGCGAGACAAAGATTCCAGGATCAAACTTTGAAGGGTTTATTCAAACATATTTACAGAAAGCAAGTAATAATTAGCTAATTAATTAGTAATTAGCATAAACTGAATAAAGTATACTTTTTGCAAGAGGACTAACCTAAAGTTTGCCTCTGAAGAAATCCCAAGGAAAGGCTAATTACAAATCAGTAAAAAAACTAGCACAGAGTCTGCCTTCTAAGGAAACACAGAATGAACTGGGGCATTCCTAAAAGAAAGCAGTTTTTGTAAGGTTTACAGGTCCTGAAGCCACACACTTTTGATTGTATGATATGGCATAGCAGAGTTGGACTAGCAATGTTGCAAACACATAAACCAACCAGTATTCTAATAAACAAGACACTTTTAGACACACCTAGTTCCTAATGCATTTAATTGGTTAAATTATGCATAACTAATTAATATTATATGTAAGACAGCAATACACTATCACGTTCAGCTAATGAATGGCATACACAGAAAAGCAACAGGCAACTTTGAAAGGTTACAAAATAAAGAAATATGCCGAGTATTGCTTCCTCGAGAGAACACAAATATAACATTACAGACACCACAGTTGAGGCTTTATTTTCCAGGATATTCCGCAAATGGATAAACACACAAACAGAGAGAGAGAGGGAGGCTCACTCTCATAAAATAAACACACCTTATTTTTCTGCAAAGATGAACAGTTGTCAATTCAATCTGACTAGGCCTCGTCGTGTTGGATGAAGCACATTTAAATTAAGCACAATTTCTGATTAGAAAAACCTCACCAACAATACCCCTTCTGATACTTTTATCAAAACAAAGATCATGTTACACTACTATAACATTTCGCCATTATTCTCGATTTTGTACATCGCTTCTTTAAAGCCTTTAGGTCATTATAGGCTCTCATTTTCATCTCATCTAGTACAGTTTTCTCCTTCTTCGTTCATAATGCTGACTACTTCTTTCTGCTGCAATTACAACCTAAGCCTCTAATACAAATAGCTTCCAAAACGTTAAAAATGAGTATGACATTTCTTATGTTCATTCTAAATTTTAATAATACTGTTATTATTTTCTTTAATAAACCACAATCAATCTCATTACCCAGGTGCCAATCTTCTACTACACACTGGGTTCTCCCTTAGAATTAGATTTATAAAAAATATTAATTATGTTATCATTATATTTCCTAATATTCTTGCTATTATTAGGAACATAGGTGCAACACTGCTGCACCTTAATTACACAACATAAACCAGATTCTTTGGCTAACACATATTAAAATAAAGATGTTTTTGAATAACCATTGAGTGAATAGCAAACATTTCTTCATTTATTTTAGTTAGTACACCAGCCGTATTATCAACCAAGTGTTCTACCAAAGTAGACTATTTTCTAACCTTAGCATCATTCAGATCAAAGCAATACGAGAAATCAACACACCAACACATCCAACAATATTTGCGTTATGTCTTTTTTCAGTATTCCATGAAGCATTACACTCACTTCATTCAAAATATTCACGTGAAATACTTTGGGGGAAACTAAAGCTAGATAACAAGAGTGTTCCCATCCTGGTGGAAGTGTAAAATAAGCAATCTTATTCCACATATATTAGATACTTGTTCATAAAACGCCAATCATATATGTAAGAAAATGCCCTTTTTGCATTGTCACTCCCCAATTTCTGCTGGATTTAATTGCTGGTGTATGGACTCTAAAAGCTGAGGTGCTGCTGTCCAATACCCAACGTATGTGATCTGACCAAAAAAAAACATGTAGAATTGGCTAAATGCTGATTTGCCACACTTAAATTAACTATAAGACCCTGGTAGATGGTACTCTGTGTACCTACGGCCTGTAAATTAAATGTCACTAGTGGACTACAGCACCTACCGAGTCACCACTAAAGAGACAAACAAGCATGTATTTTGCCAGGTATACGTCACCCGTTTTAATACTTATAAGTCACCCCAAAAGTAGGCCCTAAATGCCCACACTGCAAGGTATATTGTATTTAAAAAGTAGGACATGTGTACTAAAAAGATTTCCAGAGTCATTTTTTCACTGTTGCAGGGCCAGCTCTTCCCTTGCAAAGCACTGGGGGACGGCCTCCCCCAGCAGGCGTCTCCCCTCTGCCGTGTCTTGGCATGGGGTGAGGGAAGCGGCCTGCGTAGGGGGAGGTACCTGACTGCTGCCACCAAAGGGACACCGCCTATTTAAATATCTGTGCAATAACAAACAGGGAAGCACTGTAGCGACAAAACAAATTGTATCCAGTAGCACTTGCGTCTGTTCTCAGCTTCCCACCTGTGACTTTGGTGCTTTCAGAGCAAGGATCTTTTTTCTTTGCAGCTTTCTTGTAGTAAACAAATGCCAAGACTAGAAGGTCAGTGTTGGAGTTGTTCTTGCACGAGAGGGAGGCAAAAGGACGGTGTGAAGAGCACTGCCTGGCTCGCCTCTAAAGTGGGAGAAGCCATGTCCTGGGTGAATTCCTTGTTGAGTCTGACCTGTGGAACCCTTGGCAGTAACCAGGCCCAGAGTCTGATGCAGCGGTGTCTCGTGCTCTTCGTTATAGGCACCTTCATGGTGCTGCGGTTGAACCGCCTGCAAATTCAGAGGAATGTCACGCTCTTTCCAGGAGAAGTTATCGCCACAATTTTCTCTTCTGTCTGGTGGGTGCCACCTTGTTGTGGCACAGCAGCCGCTGTTGTTGGCCTGCTGTATCCATGCATTGATAGCCGACTTGGAGAATCACACAAATTTAGGAGAGAATGTGTTATGCACTGAATTGCCGTCTTTGTTGGAATTAACCATGCAAGTGCTAAACTGGATTTTGCAAATAATGTTCAACTGTCCCTAACTTTAGCAGCACTCTCCTTGGGCCTTTGGTGCACATTTGATCGTTCAAGAAGTGGTCTCGGGCTTGGAATTACAACTGCCTTTCTCGCCACACAGATTACTCTGTTTTTGGTATAAAACGGAATTTACCAATACACGTCACCAGATTTTCTGTACATCTGCTCCTGGCTACCTTGTATATTTTTTTCAGGAGGTTTTACAGTAGGAAATATAGGAATCAAGACAGAAAGGTTCTCATGCAAAGAGGATTTCTGGTGCATTGTCAAAAAAAGACTGAGAGGAGGACGGCATTGATCGTTTTGATGGAGGAATTATTTCTGAAATCTTCATATAGGATCACCTCACTGTTGAGCTGCACATGGAGATGAAACATGAATCCATCTTAAGATAGCCAAACCAGGCTAACTGCTTCAGTTCATCTTATCTTTGGAATTAATTGCAGAAACATTTGTATTGAGCCGCAGACGTTTTAGGATCTCACACGTACCGTCTACGGTGCACTGGGGCACTTGCAGCCTTCCACGTAAAAGATTCTGATGCAAGTAACCGAAAAGCTGCCATATGTCAAAGCCTTGAAACATATATGTAATTGCACAGTCACTTTTGTATAGGTGCTCATAGGAAGCATATTGGTGATATCTGAAACAAGAGCGAAGTATGGTTCAGAAGGAATGTGTTCATTAAAAAATTACAACAGGGCTGTTAAAAAATAAGAGTGTAGTGGTTTGAAACTGTGGCAATGGATGTATGACGTTACAACGCATACTTTTACAACACCTACCTTTACAACGCATTTTTTACACTGCAACATCCATTACAATGCATACCATTACAACGCATGCCACTACAACGAATTCTTTGAAACTACGTTTACAACACATTCCACTACAACGCATACTACATTTACAACGCATACCATTGCAACGCATAACATTACATTGCATGTAAGGTGAGTATTGGATAGTGTAGGGGTAAAAATTACTATTCTAACTCCAGGGGGTGCAACAGTAGGGTAAGTGTTGGATAGTGTAGGGGTAAAAATTACTATTCTAACTCCAGGGGGTGAAACAGTAGGGTAAGTGTTGGATAGTGTAAGGGTACTATGTGTTGTAATGCTATGCGTTGTAATGGTATGCGTTGTAATGACTGCATTGTAATGGCATGCGTTGTAGTGGTGTGCGTTGTAGTGTCATGCGTTGTAATGGTTGCGTTGTAAATGCATGCGTTGTAATGGATGTTGCATTGTAAAAGTTTCGTTGTAATGGTAGTGCGTTGTAAAAGTTGCGTTGTAAAGGTTGTTTCCCGTGACAATAGAATACAGATACTGCGATGAGCACTCTTCCATGTCTCCTTTACTGTGTAAAATTATGTAGTTAAAAAAATGCTGTTATAGTTTAATCTGTATTTTAAAATAGGCTATCAAAATTTAGAGCACAGTAATATTTTCATGATAACTAAGTCCTGAGTTTACAGTACTCCACATTGTAGTTTTAGGCAATATACATTTTTTGGAACTGTATCCAATTTTCTTCTTGTGTTTTGTTACACAGGCGTTAAGTATTATCTTAACTTTGTATGTGGAAGTGGGTGGGGAGCATCACCATTTACTTACTTAATTTTTCACAGTCCTGTTTACATTTTGCAATCTGTGATTGCCTTGTATAAATGAGAGTGCATTTGTCACAACATTAAACATTGTGCTCCAAGTGTATACATTCAGTTTAGTATAGATAACCTTGGACGTAAAAAGCAAGTATTGGGTCTTAAATCTTCAAGTGCAATGTATTAGGAATAAAGGGGCGTATTATCAAGGGGGTTTATCTCTGCTTTTTTGGCTTTTAAAGCCAAGAAAGCGGAGATAAAATTATCTCCCTATTACCTAGCTGTCACTAACACCAGTTAGCGACAGCTAGTAGGAGATAGCGACCATCTTGGGCCCCACTTTGCATGTCAGTGATATTTATCACTAATGACATGCAAAGTGGGCGTGCCAAGATGTTAGCGACTGGAAACAGTCGCTAACATCGCTATCTCCTATTACCAACTTTTTGAGATATTCGCGCTAAGCGCGAATATCTCCAAAAGCTAACACCTGCCCTGAGCAGTTCCTAGCCATGTTATCCAATGGGAGGTGGATAACATTGCTAAGAGTATTAGCTCGGTAATGCATGAATATCTCAGACTTTTCAACGATATTCATGCATTGCGGCCGATTTTTATCGCATTTGCGATAAACCTTGGTAATACCAAGGTTTAGGTTTATTTGCGATAAAAATCGCCGCAGCTTAGCGGTAATATTTTGGCTCTAACAAGTAATAGCGATAATTATCGCTATTGCTTGGTAATATGCCCCAAAGATCTGAGCCTTGTTTCCTCCTTACATGTGTTTTTTTTGCTTTCGGATGTTAGAGAAGGGTTCTGATTTTTGTTCAATGCTGCATGAAGGAACAATTTAGGAGAGGCGGCATGGCTACGCACGCAATGGCGATGGACGTGCTGGGGTAGAGCTCTAATCTGAGTTTCCCTCTCACAGGCTACAACTCCGGTAATACTTATCCGGATTAAGCCGATTTTAGCAGCGGAGCCGCGGACAGCGGTCAACCACATCCCCCCGAGTTTGGGTTGGCTGTGACGTTGCTGGCCGCTCCGGAGGGACCGCGAGGTGAGCTGCCGCCCGCGCTGTTCCCCATCCGGCGGGCGCATCTACGCGAGGCCTCGGTCTGGCCCCGCCCACAAGGCCCCGAGATTGCGGCCCACTAACCTTCTCCGGAACTGGCTGAGTGCAGCGGCGGTGCTGCGGGGAGCAGTCGACCGCAGCCCCACTGAGATCAGGACGGCTGGGGTGTTGTCGCCCACACCAGAGGTACAGCGTGGCGCACTGCCGCCCACGCTGCTCCCTGTCCGGCGGACGCGCCTACGAGAGGCCGTGGTCTGGCTCCACCTACGAGGCCCCGAGATTGTGGTTCACCAGCCGAGGTGGCGAAAAACTCCTAGATCTGCTGGGCCAGGCGGGAGTGCCTGTTGCGGCGGCGACCGAGGGGTACTAACTGAGGCGCCCTCCTCCCCCTTCCACTTGCTGTGACCACCGGTGGTGAGTAGTCCTCCTGGACTGCGCAGCTGGGTTCCCGGAGGTGGCACGAGGACAGCGTTGTGGCCTACTGCCGCGGCGGCGCCCTACGCAGGGTAGGAGCCGCTCAGAACTGTACACGGCTGTGGCGCAACCAGTGCAGGAGTGTCAAAATCTGCATACCACTTTCTATACTCTCCTCACCTAGCAACTGCCTTGCAACGCTTGCCAACATCTGCTGAGTGGACCTGCGGCGGCCCTGTTGGGAGCTTGCATGTGATATTGTGTAGCATACTGGCCGGCCCGGGGTGAGGTGCCTGCTGCCCCCCCTTCCTACCTCGCCATCTACTACCTTGCAATCTGCTGGAACACGACCCGCCTGTCCCATCTGGCGGAGGCGCTGCTTCAGAGCTATGCACCTTCTGCCCCTTGCCTCTCCTGCTGATCCAGTTGCCGATTCACACCTCGTGGACCATTGGCCGCTGGAGTGCGGGGCTGCCTACTGTGCGGCTCATGTCTGGGGGTACCAGGGCGAGGATTGGAGCTGGTGGCACACAGATGAAGGGAAGAATGGACAAAAAAACGCTGTTGGCGGACTCGGAGCAGACAGCGTCCAAACTGGACACGATGCTGGCCGCAATGGAACGGCTGGAGGAAGATAGACGGGATGGCGATTGACCTCAAACATCTGCGGGCCGATCACAAGAAGTTGGCGGAGCGAACCACCGCCTTGGAGGGTACAGTGCGGGCCTTGCGTCCATGGTCGCCCAGACTGACAAGCAAGTGCAGGACCACCTCAACAGAGTGGAATTCCTGGAAGATCAAACTGAGGATGCGGAGGGAAGGGCACAGAGGAATAAGTGCGCCTGGTAGGTGTGCCGGAGCGCTGGGAGCGGAGAGGTCCTGCGACACATATGGAAGAATGGCTACTGAACCAGCTGCCGGCTGGCGCGCTATCGCCGCACTTCGTCATAGAGCGGGCGCACCGAGTGCCGACCCGACCACTCCCGACGGGATCTAATCCTAGGCCTATGCTCCTCAGGATACTAAACTATCGAGACCGTGATTCTATCCTGCGGGAAACTCGGAAAATACAAGAGGTCTGAATCGACAACGCTCGGATAATGTTTTTCCCTGACTATACGATTCAAGTTCAGCGTCAATGACACTCATTTCTGGCGGTCAAGCAGCGGCTCCGGCAGCTGGACTTGAAGTACTCCCTACTTTTCCCGGCAAGTTCACGGGTGGTGGCACGGGATAAGACTCACTTCTTTGCCACTCCGGAGGAGGTGGAGGCATGGTTGGACGCTGGTATGGCTGCGGAGACCTAGACGACGCCGGCGCAGAAACAGATCACCTCCTGTGAATAGACCACGTGAGTCAGGGGAGGTGAGCCCGCCTACGGCGCTTATCTACAGTGAACAACAGGATGCCCTCCGAATGGTGGCGGAGATTAGTGGCTCTCCAAGTACAGACGTGGCACCGAATGCCAGCCCACGAGAACTACCCAGTGACGACGAGCACATTTATGGACTGCCAGACTCTCAGATGTCCATAGAACGACCGGATGTCACTCCGCAGACGGCTGATTTGATTCACTGACTGTATTATCTTACTGATTGGAGCTATTTCTTTGCCACTAGAGGCTCCTGCTTTGTCACCAGACCTGGAGCTGACTAGATCGAGGTGCGATGTGGCAGTGACAGCCAGGACACGCGCTGAGCTCTCTATCCACAGTAAGCTGAGCAGTGAGTACTTCTGCTGCGATAAATGATCGCCTGATCTGGCCTATTAGTGTTGGGCTCTCTTTCGGCGTGGGTGGCTGGCTGGTGCCTTCGTTGCCTTCTGAGGGTACCCGAGCTCTACAAACTGGAGTTTACTGCCGTGAGCTACCCGGCCTGACTATTCTATACCTATTCTGGCTGGCATAGACTGCCTGTGAGAGGAGCGCTCCCTCTGCCTAGATTGCAGATGTAGTGGAACGGCCGTACCCAGTGCCTAAACGACCCCCCTTGAACTTGAATGTTTGTTGCCTCATCGGAGAGTTTGGACGACGGCATGTTCCGCTGTCGACCTTTTGGCATTGGTTATTGGTTTTATTTCTCTCATGCCATGTTTGAAATCTATTTTTATTTAGTGCATGATCTGCAATTGCCTGCTAACCTATGCTCAGCAGCTTGGGATGTGTGGGTTATGGGGGTGAGGGCGGACCCGCAGGTAGCAACCATGCGGCGGGGGGAGATTGGGGAGGATGCCGAGCATAGCCATGTCAGTGATTAAGATATGTACGTGGAATGTGCGTGGAATGCATACACCGTCACGCAGATACCAAATTTACTCCTACCTTAAAAAGACACAACATCCACATAGCTCTCTTACAGGAGACACATTTACACGGCACGGAAATATAGAAGCTACACCGAAGGTGGTGAGGGCAACTGTATGCGATAGGGTACTCAGCTTATGCCCGTGGGGCGCTGCTTTGGGTAAGGCCTGGGACCCCTTTGGCCATTTCACACTCCCGGGTGGACCATGAGGTGCGGTATGTAGTTGTGCAAGGTTGGCTGGATGGGCAGCAGATCGTCTTGGCCTCACTATATGCTCCCAACACAGACCAGGGAGGTTTCTTTACACAACTGTCCACGGTACTGGTGCCTTGGCATGGAATCACCTAGGTGTTAGGGGGCAATTATAATTGCGTTTTAGATGTTGCCTTGTACCGTTCCTTTCTGCCCCTCTCTAGCGCACCTGTGCATGGGGCTATGAAGGCACTACTGGCTTGGACCTCGCAATGGGACCTGCACGATGCTTGGCGGAGCCGTAATCCACAAACCCAGGTATTCTCATATTATTCAGGCGCACACATGTTGCATGTTCGGCTAAATAGATACATGCTGTCGAGAAACTTGCTCCCCCAGGTTACTGACCCCTATTATATGGGTCGCACCCACTCAGACCACAATCCTCATGTTCTAGAACTGGCGTGGGTATGCCCACACCCGCCAGTACCCACCTGGAGGATCCAGCCTGACTTACTGCTCGACGCACCCTTTCGTACCTCCATGTCGGCACATATTGTGCGATAATTTGAGGAGAATAACCATACTGCATCTACCCCCCAAATTGAGTGGGATGCGTTTAAGGTTGTCATCAGAGGCCTCTGCTTGGGCACGCAGTCCAGTATGCGGAAGCGCCTGGACAGGGAGCTGACGCGCATTGAAGCCAATCTGCTCGAGAAGGAGCAAGGCGCAGCAGAGGGCAATGGAGAGTCGCTGGCAGAGGCTCGGGAGGAGCATGCAAGACTACTAGACAGACTACGAAATCTAAATTATGCAGCCCATTCGGCACGCACCCACCACCTTGGGGACAAACCGGGCAAGCTATTGGCCTGGCTGATCAAGCAAGACGCAATGACTACACCGGTGACGGTGGTGCGAGTCGATCGGGATATTGTGGCGTACACGCAGAGGGCCATACATGCGGCCTTTGTGGACCACCATACAGGATTGTACCGCTCCAGATTGCGGGTTTCTGCAGCTGCCATAACCGACTACCTTTCGGGCTAAACGCTGCCTAGTCTGGAAGACGTGCAGCTCGACGAACTGGAAGCCCCCCTTACGCCTGACGAATTGCGCAAATTGCGCACTGTCATTTTTTCCCTATCTAATGGCAAACCCGGGGCCCAAATGGTATCCCTGCCGAGTTTTATAAAGCCTTCTCTGACATTTTGATCCCGGAACTTCTTAGAGTATATGCGGCGGCCATTTCTGACTCCTCCCACATTGAATGAAGCTAATCTAATCTCCCTCCCAAAACCGGGCAGGGACAGCACGCTTCTGGGCTCTTATCGTCCACTAGCCCTCCTGAATACCAACTACAAAATTCTAGCTTCCGCATTGGCTCAACGCCTAGCCCCGCTGGTGCCCACACTTGTGCATAGCGACCAGAATGGATTTGTGCCCACCCGTAGCACCTCACTTAATATCAGACGCTTGTTTCGGGTACAAAGCTATGCTACGGTACAGTGGCCTCGATCAGGGTGCCTGGTACTGGATCTTGAAAAGGCGTTCGACTCGGTGGAGTGGCCCTACCTTGTGGCGGCACTGAGGAAATATGACCTTGGAGACGGCTATATTCAGATGGTGGGCCTCTTGTACCAAACACCCGAGTTCACATCGGTGGGTTGCTGTCTGAGGCCATTCGCGTCAGAAGAGGCACCAGGCAGGGATGTCCCCTGTCCCCGCTGCTCTTTTCATTAGTGTTGGAACCACTAGCGGAGCAATTGAGAATGCAAGGTGTGGATTGAGGTATTCCCCTGGCGGTCGGACTACATATAATGTCCCTATACGCTGACGACTTGCTTTTATATGTCAGAGACCTGACCTGTTTGCCACCGGCCCTATCTGACATTTTTCGCAACTTCGAGGCTATATCAGGACTTAAGGTCATTTGGACCAAATCTGGGGTGTACTCTTTCGATGCGGACATGGAGGAGTGTGAGGTCACTATCAATGGGGGGCGGCTCGCCTGGTATCCTACTACGTTTCGCTATCTCGGAATACATATATATAGTACCCGATTGACGTGTTGGAGGGTTATTTGGTGCGAGCTATCTCCTCCTTGCAAGCGCAAATGACCTTTTGGAAGACCCTCCCCCTAAATGTGCCCAGCCATGTCACGCTGACGAAGATGATAATATTGCCCAGGCTGCTATACTACTACAGAAAACACTACGGTGGGGGAGGACCTCGGGGAAATTTATAGACCTGGCTCTGGATACAGTCCCCAAAGAACCTAAACACAACAAAAGGTACCAGAGGGTCTCAAACCAAACACCGCCCAGAGGTGTACGCTAGCTGCCCAATCCACCACAATATCCTAATCACCCATAGATCAAAATTGATTCGGCACAAAAGGCTCTCAAGGGATGAGGAAAATACCCATCAGTCACCATACGGATCCGCCCTTCATCATTTGGGATTTTATCCGGACCACCCGTCTGAGAAAATCAGTGCCACGATCAAAGGATGACCCGGTGGTAAGGAGGTCCCTTTGGTGGTGTTTGACTACAGTGTGGTCTACCACTCGATATTAATGAGTGGGAAAAGACATGGGACTGGGGTGTGCAGTGCAAATAAATGTGAGTGAAAAAAGAAGAAACCAAGACAAAAGAGTGTGTTAAAATTGGTTAAGAAGAGCACAGAACGATATTTATTCTATGTATGCTCTCAATACCAAGGTTAAAAATATATGTGACCTTAAGCAGTCTGGTTATGTAGACTGCCTGAGGTAGGGTAGGTCGACATGTTTCAGCAAACATGGACTATTGCATCCTTGCTTTCATCAGGACCAGGGCTACAATGCTAAGGCTACTGCACAACGTGAATAAATGATAAAGTGAAAAAAGTGACAAAAGGAAAAGTAAGACAAGTGCACACGGTCACCTGAATAGTCCAAATGCCATTACAGTCAGTGTCGATCACTGTGGAGAGAGAAGGGGTGTGGGTATCAGGTTAAACTGTCTGTATCCCTTGGGCTATGAAATAAGTCCATAATCTATGGATCAGTATTAAAATCACATTCAAGAAGTTGATCTATTCACTCTTATTATTGGAGAGTCAGTTATTATCCATTCGGAAAGACATATCATTATCCAAATGTCATCCAGTTCTTACCTTGATCTGTAAGGTAGACTAGCCTCACCCCACCTGGCAGCGGCTCAGGGGAAAATGAAGCACCGCTCTAAAAAACATGTGAAACAAATGTAAGTCACAGTGTGCACAACAAAATACAAAACACCCTCTATTGTTAGTAACCGGAGGTGAATGGAACTCGCACCGATATCTAACGCTACCGTTCCCAAAAGCGACGGAGAGAGACCTCCGTCGTGTAGAGTGGATTCGTTCGGGAACGGAACAGCGTCGCGAGTGACCAGGAAGAGAGGAGCTCGTCTTACCTATCCGTCGGTACTCCGAGGCCGGCGTCCTGGCCGACTGGGGAGGTACCGGACGGCAAGCGCGAGGCTGTATTTAAACACGCTGCCATTGGTAGTCTGATCACGTGATACGCATGGGCGCGCGTTGTCATTGGTTCCGCTCGCGTCTACAATACAACAAGCACGCCCATTGGTTAGCCCGATCTAAACCAAGGATGTTATTGGTCGATTGTCGGACTTGTTGTCAAGGAAACCACGTGGGCAATGTAAATAAACACAGACTTGAACGCATCTAAGCGAGGTCGAATGGTAGAGGATTTAGAGACCAGCACTCATTACGTTTATCGATTATAGCATCATGATAAATATTATGATGAAAAACACATATTTGTATACTCAAGAGAATTCCCTGAAAGGGGATAATCAACCTCTGCAGATCGAGGTTTTACACAAGAAACCCAATGCGCTCAAAAATGGACAGATGTCAATATCCTCATAAGGGTCTTAGCCTACAGGGGGCTGGTGATTACTAACCAGGGAAGGTTTTACACAAAAAACCAAATGCGCTCATACATTAGAAAGGACAGGTGTAAATATCCTCATAAGGGTCTTAGACTACAGGGGGCTGGTAATTGCTAACCAGGGAAGAACTCCGTTCAAGGACCTACTATTGCGGATAACAGACTACAGTGTGGACCATGGGATTTCATCGTTTAGGCCTTCTTTATGTGTGTTAAGTTTTAGTACCCATCTCTGTTCTTTATTCATTAGGTACTTAGCCACATCCGCTGTATGCGATGGAATGAAGGGTTGTTCCAGGACAGTCCAATGAAATTCCGTGGCCAGATGTTTAGCTTCCAGGAAGTGGGTGGTTAGTTTCGTGGCCTGTCTAGCACACCGAATGGTGCTTTTATGCTCTGATATCCTTATTCGGACCTTCCGTGTGGTCATGCCCACATATTTATAACCACAAGGGCAGGTAATCAGATAGATCAGACGATCACTGTTACAGTTGGTAAACTTTATCTGCTTCCATGGTCTCGATGTGCCAATGTCAATTTCCACCAACTTTGTCGTCTGCGCACACACCTGACAATTGCCACAGGGGTGATGTCCCTGGACTGGAGGGAGGTTCCACAGTGAACCTATGGCTCTTTGTTGGTCTTCACGTGGTCTGGTGTGCACCAGTCTGTCCTTTAGATTAGGACCCCTCTTGAAGGCGACTAAAGGGCGAGGAAGGGTCAAACGTCCCGAGTTCAATATTGGCCAATGCTTCCGGACCACACTCTGGATACTGTTGGAGAGATTCCCGAAGGTGTGGACAAAGGTTAAGCGGTCCAAAGTAGCCTTCGGAGGCCTTGGTTCCAGCAGAGCTTCCCGATTATTGTTCATTGCTCTTTTCATGGACCGTTGGACTAGTCTCGGGGGGTATTTTCGGGCAACCAGTTGAGTACTCAACATATTGGAATGTTTCTTAAATGCCGCCGTTCTTGAACAATTCCTCTGAACCCGCAAAAACTGACTGAAAGGGAGACTCTCCTTCAGGGATTTCGGATGGTTGCTATCAAACAGTAGTAGCGAGTTCCTTGAGGTGGGCTTCCTATAGAGCTCTGTTTGCAGGCCCTCTGGTCTCGCAGTAATCAACAGATCCAGAAAAGCCAGTTCGTGTTGACCTACTTCAATGGTGAACTTCAGATGGTTGTTTCTGCTGTTTAGCCAACCCAAGAATTCGATGCATCTTTCTCTTGACCCTCTCCAAATAACAAAAATGTCATCGATATACCTTTTCCAGGTCCTTAGGTTATCGATGAAGGGATTGTGGTCATTCAATACGTGATCTTGTTCAAATGAGTGAACGTATAAATTTGCCAAGCTGGGAGCTTTCTCCTCCTTGCAAGCGCAAATGACCTTTTGGAAGACCCTCCCCCTAAATGTGCCCAGCCATGTCACGCTGACGAAGATGATAATATTGCCCAGGCTGCTATACTACTACGCCAACCTCCCGGTGTATGTGCTGACACGCATATTCCGCGAGCTAGAAGTCTCAATTAGAAGTTTCATATGGAACACGGGGAGGCCCTGAGTAGCGTTGAAAAAACTCTACGCGCCTCCTGATGCTGGAGGCCTGGCGGTTCCTAATCAGGAACTTTACTATCTATCAGCGAAGCTGCAGTGGGTGGCCGGCTGGCTGAGTGGGAAGAACTTGAGGGATAATGCGTCGGCCTCCACGGTTTGGGCACGTACGCAGATTCATGCGCTGTTCCATCCATTGACCAGGGCACCCTATCCGCCACAGATACATTTAGCAGTCGCTCGAAAATGCTATTTGCGAAGCTTGAAACTTACTGGCACAGTGGTAGCATATGCCCCAGTGCTCCCACTGTTGGGAATGCCCAGGGACGGAAATGTCCTTACAGAGACAGTGCTGGAGCACTGGGTACAGACTGGGGTGGACACTGTGGGAGACCTATACACAGAGGGGGTGCTGGTTCCTTTTGAGACCCTGGTTGTGGACACAGGGCTCCCGGCGGGGCAGTTCCTTCTGCATGCAACAATAGTCACGCACGTTGACACGGGCCTGGGGCGACCTTTCTAGTGAATTGCCAACGCATTTGCTGGTGCAGTACTTGCATGTAATGGGAAATGGCTTTCATGTAGTTCACTGGCTAGCACAGGCGCTGCTTGCCCACACGCAGAGCTCTACCCAGGGCCTGCGAGACAGGTGGGCGGTGGACAGGGGACGAAAATGGACAGATAAAGAGTGGGCGGTGGTGCTTGCTAGCGCCACGAATATCCCGCGCAATTCCCGCTTCAAGCTCATGCAGCTTTATATTATTCACTGTGTATGTCTGGATGTCGTAAGATTGGGGCTTGTGTGAACCGTTCTTTGAGCATCGTGAATGAACTCTCTGCTTCTGTTCCCCATACAAAGGGGGTATTTTTCCGTAGGAGGCTAGAGATAGGATGAATGATTTTGGAAAAATCAAAATAAAGCGCCTGTAGTAATTAGCGAAACCCAGGAAGCATTGAACGGATTTCACGTTCTGGGGAGACTTCCAGCAGCTGATCGCCTCCACTTTGCCTGTTTCCATCTGGAAACCGTTTTCGTTAATGATGTAACCCAGGAAGGCTATTTCTTGGACGTGGAACAAACATTTTTTCAATTTAGCATATAGTGAATGGTCGCGGAGACGGTCTAGGACGGTTTTGACATGCAGCACATGTTCAGGAAGATAGGTAGAGAAAATCAGAATATCGTTGATGTAGACGATACAGAACGTGTCTAGCAGCCCCCGCAGTACTTCATCCATAAAGTATTGAAATGCCGCGGGGCATTACAAAGCCCAAAAGACATCACTCTGTATTCATAGAGTCCGAATTTGGTTCTAAAGGCGGTCTTCCACTTGTCCCCTTGTTTTACCCTCACTAAATGGTAAGCTCCTCGTAAGTCGAGCTTTGTGAAGTACTCGCTCCCTTTCAGTTGGTCCAGTAAAACCGGTATCAATGGTAATGGGTAACGTTTTTTGATCGTAATGCGATTGATGGCCCGATAGTCTATGCACGTGCAAAGCTCATCGCAATCCTTCTTTGTGATAAAAAAGAGGGGCGAGGAAGCAGGTGATGAAGAATGTCTGATAAAACCGGAGGCAAGGTTTTCGTCCAGATAATTATGTAGGTATTGTGTTTCCGGCTCAGTAAGTGCATAAACCCGGCTACACTGGATTTCAGCACCGGGGGTCAATTCAATCCTGCAATCGTATACCCTATGTGGGGGTAGTTGAGTGGCCAATTGTTTATCGAAAACCGTTCGGTATTCTTCATATTCCCCTGGCAAGGACGTGGTACAACAGTATGTTCTTCTTGTGAGTACAATGTTCTTGACAGTATAAGGAGTTCATCTTCACTGAGCGTTCTGCCCATTCAATGGCAGGATTATGTACGGTAAGCCAGGGCATGCCTAATATTAGGCGGAACTGCGGAGCATCTATAACATCGAATTGGATGGTCTCGTAATGGTGTTCTCCCAGCCTCATGAGGAGAGGGACGGTGTGATGCCAGACAGGCCCTGATGTGAAGGCTGTTCCATCCACGGCGTGTACTTGAGTGGGAGCTTTCTTCTTTTGCCATTCCACCCCTATGGTTCTGGAGTATTCCTGGTCAATAAAATTGCTGGTTGCTCCTGAGTCCAACAAAGCTGCCACTGCGATGTGAGGGTTTTCTTCTAGGTATAAATATACATTAACGGTGTGGTGAGTAGCCGTACTCAGGGGGGTACGTGCAATCACCGAAGAGATCGTCGTCCAGGCGCCTGTTGAACCAGTGACCTCCCCCTGATTCATGCCCGTTCGTTTTCCGACCCCTCCTTAGCCCTGATTGCTGCTTGTCCTTTCCGAGTCAGGTTTTGGTTAGGCAACTGGGCTCGGCATTCTTTGATGAAATGGCCTCCTTTACCGCAATACATACAGAGCATTAATTTCCTCCGTTTGTCCCGTTCTTCGGTAGTAATGGGACCCCTGATACCCCCAATCTGCATGGGTTCGGGTCTATCGCTCTGCTTAGAGGGTTCTTCAGGATGGGGTTTTGGTCTTGAAAACAAAAAACGGACATCTTTTTTTGATCGGTCACCTTTCCGTTCTAGAAAACGGTGATCAGGTTGTACCGTTCAATCGATCATCTCCTTGCAGGTTGGGGGTAGTTGCACCACCTGTGAGAGGACATCCTTTAGTTCACCCCGCAGCCCTTGATAAAAAAGGGAGGTTTGTTTTGCTTGAGGCCAATCGGATTCCACTACAAGCCGGTTGAAGGTGGTGATGTATGAAAGGAGATCCTGAGAGCCCTGACGAAGGGTCAGTAATTCACGGTCTAAGGATAACATATGAGACTTGCGATCAAACAGTTTCCGCATTTCCAAGCAAAATCCTGCAAAATTATGTAAGACAGGATTGTTGCGTTCCATTAGAGGAATAGTCCATCTTGCCGCGTTTCCACCCAGGTATGACATCATAAACGCGGTCTTTGAGGCCTCCTCCTGAAAGACAGCAGGCTTGCATAGGAAATGCAAGCGACATTGGTTCAGAAAAGTTTCACAATTTTCGGATCCCCGTAAAACCGCTCTGGAGGGGCCAAGGGTTTTCCGGTATTTTGCAGCACGTGCACAGTCGGGACTGAACCAGCAGCTGGAGGGAAGACAGGACTGGTAGCAAAGAAACCTCCACCCTGTGTAGAGGTTGGGGGTTGCATGGTCTGGGAAGGAGAGGGCAGGGTTGCATCTCGTATATAGGACCTACCTCCTTGTCTAGAGATACCCGCCACCTCTCTTCTAATAGTACCCATCTCTTTCTTGAGTTCTTGGTTCTCTATTCTGGAGGATTGTACCTCCTGCTGCAAGGCATTGAAGCTTTCTAATAGCGAGGTTAATACTGCGTTAGTATCCATCGCTCTGGCTGGGGATTAACTTGGGCTTGACAATCTGTCAGGGGTGTCAGCAGCGCCAAGGATAATACACCACTAACCTTAGGTACGGCTGCAGGAACGATGCCGTGAAGAGAAGGTCCCAATGTCCCTTAAACACTACTCTCCCCACAATGCTATTAACACACTATGGGTAGAGAAGTATCCCAAGGGAAAAAGGGAATGGGATAAAATAACAAAAGGTATCCTGTTCCATCACAGGAGTTGGTAACCGTCTTTTGAGCACCCTCTGGGATCCCTGTATGTGCAAGAAAGCAAGAGCAGAATGAGTAGTACCACAATCACACACTATATAGGTAAGCAGATTGAAACCGATGCCCTTTTAAACTTACAGGAAACAAAACCAGGATGTATCCCCCATAGGACTCTGCTGGGATGCTCTTGAGAAACACGCACACCATACAGCTAGTACACTTCTAAGTATGAAGTTTAATCCGTTATCGGAGAAGACTTTCCCCAATCATAAACACAAAGAAGCTTTAGGGAGGCTAGAGAGGAGAGCGCCTTTATGCGCAGTCTCCGACTCTCTGGAGACGCCCGAATACCTGTGTGGTTTGATGGTTCCAATTGGAGGTGCGGCCAGATGACAGGAGGTGGAAAATGAGAGGAGAGCACCTTTATGCGCAATCTCCGACTCTCATGAAGGACGCTCCATTTCAGGACAGTCTCACACCACACCAAGCACTCTGACTCAATAAGGGGTTCTGCACATATCTGGGAACGCGGGAGCGCTTCGTGTCTTGTGCCCGAAAAGAAATGCAAACAAAAGATAACAGCATTCTCCTGTTCGGCTTCGGAACGGAGCCGCGAGCACCCGCCTGACCCGGAGGTGCTTCGGAGTTTCAAAAGGAAAGGAATCACGGCCGCGCTGCAGTGTAGTGCGGTCACAGTACTCGGAGGATGTTCTTTAGGCAGCCGCGTCTTCTTGCCGCAAGTAGACAGAGGAACGCCAGAAACGGCAGACAGGTCCGTGGATAAGGCTCAGCAGGGAGTTTCTCAAGCCCCGTTGCTAGAGGAGGCAGGGCTTAAGTAAGAGTCTGCTTCTTCCTCTTTTCCGGTGATATGCCCCTAAGCTTTGTGGGATATGTAGTACCCTATGCATTTGTTACATTTGAAACCGTAAAAGATGAGGGATGCCTGCACTGTTTGTACCCATAATCGCGACACCTGCCGTACCTGTGGTGTCTTCCCGCCTCCTCCTATAAAGGCACTCAGCCATCCGCGCACGCGGAACGTGCGCGGACGTGCGCCGGGCGAAGCCAGGGCCAAGGGCGGGCCCGTTTTAGACCGTTCCAGACCGATCAAGATCGGACCGGGCCACCCCTCTTGTGCTTAAATTCTTGTGGGACCAAAAACTGTATGTACTCTATATTAATCAATTGATTTCGAGTGCCTGTGTTCCACTTTAGACCAAGCGCCATTAGGGTGGCCACTCGTGAAAGTAGGAGCAAAGCAGCAAAGGGGGGGCAGCTAACAGGTACCCTCGACAACTTTATTACCAGAGCTAACTCGGTAATAGATCAGGGCATAAGTTTAATGGAGCAAAGAGTGTCACTGGATCTAGCAGTGGCCAGAAGAATGTCACAGGACCCTGTAATGGCCAAAAGATCGTCCTTGGGTCACATAGCATCTGCCAGAACCCCAGAACACATTGACTGTCCTACTCCTATTGTGTCACAAGCAGACGTGCACCACACTCCTAGCTCACATCCCCAGGTACCTACCCTTAAACAAGTACCAACACATCTGCTTAATGATCCCATAGTTCTCACAGGGCCAGTTGCAGTGGACGATACTACAATCGAAACCATAGAGCTAGAGGTCCAGGAAGACGATGCAAATACAAGACAACTACGTGGGAGACAGGAGGGTGCTATATCAAAACGGAAACGCCCGACTGCTCCTGCTCCTGCTCACGCTAGAAAAAAAGCAAAAGTTACAAAAGCACAGGGGAATAGAGACACAGTGAATAAAGAGGGGGAGGAAATAGGGTTTGCTCCACAGGTAGTACAAAGTGGGCATGATGAGGATGATGCCCAAATCGTTGTTAATCTAGATATACCTGAGGAATCACTTGGATTCTCTAGTTAGATACGAGACGGGAGACAGTAGAGCAGGGATGGCTGATGAGGGGACTGCAACCCTGCTAAAGAACATGGGGGAAATTTAAAAAAAATCCCTAACCCCACTGAAACCAGACTGACACGTATAGAAAACCAGTTACTAGAGGTTGAAAAAAGTATTATAACACTGGCAAGCCTCAGTATAGTTGGATTACCTTCCAAATCAACCGAGGGTGCTGCCTTAACAGCACCAGCACTTGAAACGAACATACCCCAACCTTCGACCCAGGGAAGGAGTGAGAACAATTTATATGCAACTATGGTAAATCTAGCAAGTTCTGATGCAACAGTCAAAGAAACCCCAGTACAGGACACTAATGTTACTAAGTCCAACCAGCAGGATCAAAAAGGGTATCAAACAGAGAGAAAACCGAGGGGAGGTTATAGCAATCTACCACCAGATGTTAGTCCCTATGTAATTGTCCTGACAGGGGTCCCTGAGCTAGGCAACCAACATGAAGAATCCTTCTGGACACTCAAAAATAAAGTATCTTACTGGCTAAACGAAAACAGGCCCTTACCTACTCACATAAAGAGTAAAATCTTAATGGTTTGAAGGGCCCCTTGGATAGGTCCCTCAAGAAAATCAATAACTGGCGATTGTGTGGTAGTTAACTTTGAAGACCCACGAACTGTGCATCATATATGCTCATGGAACTTTCAAGGAGGGAACTCCGTAATCGAAACCAGACCTCTTTCGTTTTTTTATCCACCCAGGACGCGTCCTGAAGGTGGCGGAAGTTGGACCAAGGTTAATTATCAAGCTCGGAGTGGGATCCGTGATAGGGGCATGGGCAATCCAAACCAATGGGTAGGGGCACCAACCTTTAACAGATTCAGCTGCTTAGAAGCAGTAGATTGACTGAAGCCAATTGTGGGTTGTACACCTAGCACCAAAGGTAGACCATGTATGCTGAGTCCTATGCTCAAACATGATCATGGGAAAGGACATGCAGAAGTCCCTAGTACTACTAGCAGTGAAGGAGTAGCTGTGGTAGCTTGTGTCCAGGGGGACGGACTACAGGACCCATCCACTCATAAACCAGGGTATATATATAGTGTCATCACACAGGGAGAGCTAACTGAACCCCTGGAAGGACAGAACTCCATGGGAGAGTTATCTACGGGAGCTATCACTTCAAATATCAGGTGTCCAAACCTGGGGTTATCACCCACGAGTAGCAGGAACGATGAGATCCTGAAATAAATATCATGGAATATAGCTGGTGTAACAAAGAACCTGAGGGATCCCGATTGGGCAAAGTACATTGATTCTGGTGATTTTTGCCTTCTTCAAGAATCATGGACACTCGATACGCCTCATAGGGTAGGCTACAAGTCATTTGGAATTGGTGCCATCCCCTCTGTAAGGGGAAGGCCATCAGGCGAATTAATCACCTGGGTCAAAATAACTTTGAGGATCAAGGTAGAAGTTATAGACACAAGCTCGTTGGACATACTGCACTAAAAATTACAACTAGCGAAGGTAAAACACTTTATTTAATTAACGTCTATAATAGACCCGCTTTAGTATCCAAGGAATCACTAACTTTGGTAAAGCTAGACTCCTTTTTAAGTAGAATAGTTGACAAAGAAGCTGTTATTATAGCTGGTGATCTAAATTGCAAATATGAACCAATCCCAGGGCTGAGCGATGTTTTTGATGAAGAAGACCAGGCAAACAACATTCCCTTGCTGGACAATAATGATCCTGTACATTGTTCAGTTCTGGCAGTTCAACTAGTGAAGTTGTCCGCAGAACATGGTCTTAGGGCTTGTAATGGACGTCTCCCGTCGGACACGACCAAAAAGCCAACATTCCTTAGGAACAATTGCAAAAGCAATTTAGATTTTGTAATTGTCTCCTTGACTATCTGGCAGCATATGATCGACTTAGAGGTGAAGGACAGGATAGAGAGTGATTATCGTCCCTTGGACTTACAGCTAGAAGCATGCTTGGTAAAGGGGGATGGGAGTGCAAAGATAACTGATCCACATAGCGGTTCACAAGATGAGATCTTTGTTAGTAACAACAGACGAGCCCTAAAGTGGTCCCACATACTGGAGCATGGCGATATCCTTGCAGAAATGTATTTACAATTCGCAAGTTCATTGTCGGCCTTCATAGGTTCCCCTCCTGAGGCCGACAATCCCGGACGCTTCATTGCACTTCACAATGAGCTTTTCAATACCTTGAAACTGCTAGTCATAAAAATGCCAAAAAAAACCCTCAGAAATTGCAAAATCTGTCCCACAGTAAGCCATGGTATGACAAGACATGCAGGCAGTATAAGAAAAGCCTTTTATTGGCGATTAAAACTAAATCTGCGGACGATGTTAGGTTGGCAAAACAAATTTATAAACAGGTGCAGGTTGTTTCATGGAAAGCTTGGAAGGAAAAAAATTGGGCGGATATGCTGGTAGCTGCAAAGGCTAATGACAATATCGGCTTCTGGAGGTTAGTTGCCAATGGGAACCACGAAGGGAGAGTTGTTAAAGATGTTTACCTTGACAAACTCATGTAGGTTAATCATTTTACTACTCTTTATAAAAAATACGATGACGCCACTAACGTTACTAGTGAGGAGGCTCCATGGTCCACACCTTCTAATGCTATCCTGGAATTTACAATAGAGGAAACTGAGGCAGCCATTATTGCAGTGAAACATGGTAAAGCACCTGGCTTAGATAAAATTCCTGGGGACCTCTACAATCATGATCTAAAGTTATGGGCACCCTATATAAATAATTTGTGCAATATGCTGTCTTGTAGTGTAGATTTTCCAGAAAGTTGGAGGGGAGCTGAGATTGTTTTAATTTTTAAAAAGGGTGATCGGACGGAACCCTCTGATAACCGACCAATTAGCTTAATGGATATTCTCCAGAAAATGTATTCTAGGCATATTTTAATTTGTATAAACTTGTGGTTGGAAGATAACTCGGTCCTCACGAAGTTCCAAGCTGGGTTTAGGAACAAAGTGAGCACCATCGATCAAGTTTTTAGATTTTGTTGCCTTTACTGGAAATATGTTCAGATTAAAAAGGGACATTTATACGTTGCTTTCGTAGATCTCAGAGCAGCTTTCGATCTAGTGCCACGAGATCTTTTATGGAGGTCTCTCCATATGGCAGGGCTACCCAACTCTCTGTTAGTTCAGATAATAGGGCTGAACGCCAAGAATTTTGCTAAAGTGAGATGGGGCCCCAATGGGGAATTAACCCAGAATATACCTATTGAGTGTGGCGTTCGCCAAGGCTGCGTCCTGGCCTCCACTTTATTTTCCCCTTTTGTGAACGATATTCCTGCACACTTAGAGGGTTGCAAAAATGACTTGCCAAAATTAAATAGGGAAAGGGTACCCGCGTTACTATTTGCGGATTATACCATCTTAATTTCTCAAACTAAGAAAGGCCTACAGGCACTACTACATTCATTCAGTGACTATTGTAATAGGAAAGGTTTGGAAATTAATGCCAAAAAAAATAAATGTATGGCCCTAAATCCTATCAAACCAGAAAAAGGCTACCTAACATTAAATGGCCAAAGACTGGAATCGGTCCAAAACTTTTCCTATTTGGGGGTCACCCTTGACTCTAATTTCACGTGGAGGCCCCAAATTGATAAAAGTAAGCTAATATTCACTCAGAACACTGTACCCATTCTAAAGAAGCAGGGTGCAAGTACTAGCAAAGCTGTGTCACCAGCACTAGAGCTATTTAAATTCAAAGTTCAATCTGCAGCTCTTTACGGTGCTGAGATCTGGGGGCCAATGTCAAAGCACAAATTCATAATTTTGGAGAACAAATTCATGAGAAGCCTTGTAAGGGCCCCAAAAGGCACCCCTTTAGTACCACTTCAGTTGGACCTAAACGTCAAAAGAACCGACCATCACACTATTGTTCGGCCACTAATGTTCTGGGTGAGACTTTGGCAAACACCAGATTTGCTTGACTATAAAATGGGTTAAAAGAGGTAATTGGTATGGATGTATTGAATTCCAATGTTTGGCTAAAACATGTTAGATTGTGGTTAACCAAGATAGGTTTATCTCAATTTTGGGAGAATCCGGAAAGGTTACCGTATAACTCTAAAAAATGGTGAAAATTGACTTTTGGGGTTTTATTAATAACCAAATGATTAATGGAAATAGTGGTGGGACTTTAGTAAACAACTTTCTAAGCTTCAAGGAAGAGCCTCTTTTTGAGAATTTCCCAGATGAAGTTGAGCCCCCGCTAGCTAAAACCCTTTTTATGAAATTAAGATATGGTAACCTTTTGACCAACTCAACCCTGGCATGCTGGTCTAGAAGGGGCAATGTTGTTGATGACCCAACGACCAGCGAAACATGTACTATGTGCGAGGGTAATCTCAAGGAGGATGACCAGCACATCTTTTTCTTCTGCCCAGCCTATGTGTCGGCCAGAAGAAAGTGGATCAAACCTTTATGCAATCTGTTGGGAATAAGGTCATGCAAGATGGCATTAAGAATGATCAAATCTGATACAACCCAAACAATAGTATTTAGTGTCAGCAGATTTTTGCTTTCCATCCACTTTGTGCGCAGGAAAAAAGGCCTAAAGCTATAAGGACAAAATTGTATACCACTTGTTCACTTGGTTTTATTTGTTTAGTGGTTTGATTGTATATATTTTTATGGTAACTTTTTCAGCTCCTTGTCCTAATGTTCATAAGCTAGGTATGTTACCATGTTTCATACTTGTCTTTTTAAAACTGTATTGATTTTATTAGCCATAATTGTCAGTTGTTTTAAAAATGGGGTTTGACATGTATTTTATTAATGAAATGTGTTTGCTGTGCAAATCTTTTATGGCCATGTAGTGCTGAAATAAAGATCAATTGAATTGAATTGATTTGAATTGAGGTACGTATGGTTTTAAAAAAAAATCTTATCAGTGGTCTCCCGCATTGGCCTTGAAACACTCTCTTCATAGAATCGGGTGCCTCTAGCACGTAGGTCCCAGATATTATAGGTACCTCTATCGGGTAACCTTGTGTACGCTGGTTGTGTATCCCCACGGAGCTTTGTAGTGGTTACCTGCAATATTAAACACCAGTGCCCACTCTCAATCTGAGCCCCCAATCAATGCCAGTGTCCAAATTAAACAACCTAGAGACAATGCAGAATGGGGAGACGAGTCTGCGTTGAAAAGAAACAGGGCCCGACCATGCCTTAAACTAATACCAAACCAACTTCTATTGATAGGATGTTGGAAAAGGCTTAAGGAGCTGTGGCCACCGAAATCGAGCGGACAGAGAGACGACTGTCCTTGACTCCAAACCTAGAAATCCCAATGACTGACCCCAACACTTCACAAATCTTAGGGGTCTCGATAACCGACTCTCCTAGGGATCAAACCTCAATAATTGAAGTAGTCAATCCTGAGCAAACTAGGGCAGATATACCTATCCAACCTGGTAAAAAAGGGAAACCTAAAGCCAAACTAGTAGCAAGAAGGAAGAAGCCCATAAGAGACATCTGCAACGGGAAGCCTGGGAATGGTGATTTAGAAGACAGCATAGAAACAACAAGCGAACAGCCAGTGTGGGTCACAAAGCTGGACTTGCAGATTCAAATGAGGGACATAGTTATGGATGAACTCAAACCACTCCTAGAAAGGGTTGACAGGTTGACTTTACTTTTTAATGACTGGACAAGTACTAGGGGGGGGGTAACACATGGTAACATAGGCCCCGAAGCTACAATCCAAGACCAGACCACTACTGCTGTGGCCATTCTAGACCCTAAACCCAGTGAGTAACCCCATTATTAGTATCAAATATAGAGAGACAGCAACTGGAGTCTTCTACTAGAGATAATATTGTGAGGCAACACATTGTTACACTTAATCAAGCCAACTATCCACCCTTACTTCACAAACCTAGGAGACAATGTCAGCCAAATAGACAGCAGCCAGGGGCCGATGTCTCTAAATGTATTGAAGCCACCAAAGACAACCTCCCTCCCCCGGTCATTAACCTTCCCCCTGCATCAACCCCATATGTTCTAATCCTTGCAGGCATACCAGAACTTAGAAGGGACCAATATGAATCGCACCAGGAACCTAAGAAAACATGCGTTCATTGGCTTGCCAAACACAGGCACTTCAGGTATGACCATGTGGAAGAGATTTTAACAACACATAGAGTGGGTTGGATAGGAAGGCGACCTAAGGATTTGCATGGAGATTGCATAGTGATTAATTTTAGAAATCATTTGATGGCCCACGAAATTTTAACTAGAGAGGAAGGGAGACAATCAGGCACTACCCAAATCCTCCCATTGGGTTATTTTTATCCCCCTTACAGGGTTCACCAAGATACAAGGCACTATGAGCGGGGTTGGAGAGATGACGTCAAGAAATGTGAGTTAGCTCCCCGGAACAGTACTGACCAAGGCAACCCATTTTTAATATTCCTACAGCAAATAGATACAGTAGGCTAGAAGGAGTAGATTGACTTGAGGACCGGGCCCCCAACACTAAAGCCCAACCACGGACCCTTCCAATGGCAATTAGGGCCAGGGTTACCGGTGCAGGACTTGGGGAAGGAGAACCTTGTAGGAGCATGAGCGGCTGCCCAGGTTCCACCCATGACGGGTGTGACATGGCGCTGATTGGTAATCAAAAACCTCCATTAACTAGAGGGATCGGTTTGAAGGAAGACATTATACTGAGTTAGGCCCCATTACAACTAACCCCCGCAGTGGTCAATAAACCCAACTGCCCCTAATCGCCCAAGGACACGGGTCCTATCGTGGAACATAGCAAGTCTGAAAAGTAAGATAGATGACCCCAATTGGGGCCTTTTTATTGACCAACATGAGATCTGCTTGTTCCAGGGGACATGGGCCAGAGGGGACATTTCAAAATTGGGTGTTGCCACTTTTAACATTGCTGCAACATCAGGGGGAAAACGGAGACCATCGGGAGGGCTCAGTACATGGGTGGGAGTCCATCTGGGCTGTACAGCTAAACAGATCGACACGTCTAACAATATTTTGTGTGTCATTCTGTATTTTCCACCAAAGACCTCTGTAACCCTTTTAAATGTGTATTCCAGACCAGCTATCCGGGGCAAGGAGTCAAAAACATTGGAAGATCTAATGACCTTCTTAGCGACTATTGTAGATAATCACATGGTGATCATAGGAGGGGATTTTAATTGTCAGTTTGAGCCACTTGAGGGAATGCTTCATGATAGCCTCTATGATGAGGATAAATATTGGGCTATCCCGGAGACTAGGTGGCCACCAGTTAAAAAATGGTGCCCTCTGGTGATGCAGATGAACTGTCTTATCCTGAAACACTCCTTAAGAGCTTGCAATGGTAGAACACCGTCCGACACATCTAGTAATTATACCTTCTATAGAAATTAGCAAGATTCTTTGTTGGACTATATTTTAATTGACTCGGCATTAGTTGACATTGTTTAATGAAAGTTTGAAGTTTGCAGAGCAAATTTCAAGGAAACAAAGATAAGGTGTACAATATTTTGGAACACTGTATCCTTCAACGTTGAATTAACCAAAAACTAATACATAGGATTTTCGTCCTACTCAGTTATGGCGGATTTTTATCCTTTCACCCCTGCAGACGTCTATTGGAGTATTTTTAGGGGAAAAAAGGGGTCTGTGTGAAAAGCACGACTGAGTTACTCTAGTATCTAGCGTTAAATTAGTGCCTTACCAAACGTTGGGCGCCATGTAGTGTAGTTCCTATATTCCCAATAGGCTCTGCGCATTGGAATAATATATCCTGTAGAATTGACGTAGGACTTAGGTCGACTAGGTCTCTATCGAATATATTAGACTTAATTGTGAGTGTCAGCTAGCTCAGAGGTCACTAGAAACTTTCTCGAATAAACAGGAAGGGATTTGTTTCTGACAACCGCATAAACATGACAACTTTGTTTCCCAAGATTAAGAAATGTATCTCTAGAGTTGTGGAAATAATTGATAGATATTTTACTCAGTCAATCGTGCATGCTTCGTTTCACCAGAGGTGCAGAGAAATAGAGAGACGGGCGTTTTCAATAAAAATATTTATTGGACAGTCTTCTTTCTCATGCAGAACAAATAAACTGCTACAATCGTAATACTGGCTGTAAAGTATAATGCGTACAGCAAGAAGAGTATTATAAAATAATACTGTAAAAGCATGGCATGGTTTCAAAGCCATAAAATACACAGAATTCATACATTAAATAAATAAGGACTAAAAATACTCAACTGGTGTTTCTAAAATACGCCTACTCCGATGTACCTAACCTAGGTCTAGTACGAGGGAAGAAGTAAGTGAGGTGTAACATAGGTTTAATATTCTTTTGCCAAGAATCTATGCAAGATTTCTCTATGGGTCTAATCAGCTCCGTACCCTGGTTTAGAATGAAGGACGTCTGGTATCTCTCTGTCTCAGGACTCGATTTCCCAACAACCCGCAAGGGTAGCTTGGAAACACTGGAACTGGATTTCTTGGCCAGAGAAAAGACAGCGTCTCTATCAGTGCGTCTGCTGGAGGTCGGCTTCCTTCGGCACTTGCTGCAGCAGGATGCGTCGGGTAAGTAGATAGTCAAACTGCTCCAAACCACTGTGTGTTTGCTTAGGCAAGTGTGGGCATATTTATACGTTGAAGGTGCCGAGTTTGACGTAAGGTTGGACATAATAACGTCATTAAAGACTCTCAGTTCTTTGAAAACTCCATGAGTTCTTGGACAAATCAATATTCAAGCAAGGGGAAGTCCCTGACTGCTGAAGGCGAGTTTTCCAAGAAATCGTTGTGGATTTTCAGAACTAGTGGAAGTAGCCATGCCGTATTTGGACTGCATGAGCTATGTCTAAATATGGTTATGATTTCTATGCCTATATAAGGATAGGGTGATTTTTACCTATATAAGGGCATGAATTGGGAAAATTACAATAGGGTCCTAAAATCCTATACAACACAGCTCATGAAAGCTGGAGTTTGGGATCACTAGGCAGACACTGGCATGGAAGGCGGCTTTTGCATGTTGTCATAACTCTGGTCATCAAATCTAGATTCACTGGGCTACTGTCTCTGGTCAGAACTAGAAACAAAGCCAAAGTCTTCAGCAAGGTCCTACCTGTCTCAGGCTTTCAGCATGCGTGGGTTAACTAATGCCTGGAACTTAACCATCAGCCTTCAGGAATTTAAAAGGCTGGAAAACACCTGCACCAAACAGTTCTCACTATTAAAGGACAAGGCCTGCCTCTCTTAACATAAACACGGCTGGATGACACTGCACACCCATAGATGTCTGAAACCGCAGTGTTATTTAAGTGAACTTTACAACAATTGGTTAAAAGTGCAGTTTATGAAACTTAGGGCCTCATTCCTATGTCAATGAGCCCTCCAACATAAGGCAGTCGGTGGCGGTCACACTGACATCCATAAAAGCGATCCGAACGCCAGATTATGATCTGGTGGTCGGAGGGATTGGTCGTCAGGACCAAAAGCTGCTTTTCCGACAGGCTCAAGGAGCCCATCGGGGCAGCAGTTGGACAGTATTCCCTACAATAGAGGCGGTGCCTGCTTAGGCACAGCCAAAGGGATCACGATGTCCGTTTCCCTCGGCCTATACATGGCGGTCGGACCGCCATGTACCGGCAGACAGAAAGAGACTTTGGGGCCACAAGCAGGGTGCCCGTCCCCCGTTAGCCTCCCCTATGGGTCTTTGGGGGCACATGTGGTGCCTCACCACACATTTGTTGACCATGGTGTATGGCACACGGTGCATGTATGTTTCCAACATGCCTATTTCTATTGTGGCTTGTGTTGTGGCCCTTTTCCGGGCCACTGCAAAGGCTGCAAGAAAAAAAATGTATGTTTCATAATTGGGTGAGTGGAACCACCAACTACACATCGGTCGGTATTCATACTGCAATGATGTCGGTCGGACGGTTGTCCGACAGCCATCATAATAAGGCCCTTAGAGTGGGGGTAATCCCAAAAATGTGTGAGCAAAAGTTATCTTTTAGTGTGTAGCGAGCTTATTCTGACTAGGATTGTGGTCTCTACTTGGACAAGTTACATACCTCTGCCAACTTGAGACCCAATTTGTAACAGTGCCAACTGTGGATAACTAGTCGCGCAGGGTTGACCCCAATTGAGCATAGGCTGGATACAGGGACCAAGTTAGGCCAGCTGAACAAAGAACTTTAAATCCAGGTTGTGGAGCATTGTGAGATCCTGTATTGAGGATGCGTCACACAGCGATGGTTCAGAGGAGTTGTGGGGCTGCAATACGAAGTTCTACATCAAGGATGCATCGCTCAGCGGCAATTCTGAGGAGCAGCATGGTACTATGCAAGTTCCTGTGTCGAGGATGCACCTCTCAGTGGTGCTTCTGAGAAGCTATGAGGCTGAAATGTGCAATCCTGCGTCGAGATGCATCACGTAGGGGTGGTTCCCATGTGTTCAGTACTGCTAGGACCACAGCTGGGCTGGCAGAGCACATTCAGGGCCACTTGCAAGGGTACAGGACTGAGATGGCACCACTTGGGGGATGAGGACTCACAACAGGCAGAGTTCAGGTGCAGGGTACAAGATGGTTGGGGCCTTTTCTTTCCTTGAGGCTCTGATCAGGAAGCCAGCCAACTGGTGATTAGTGACATGACTTGGAGTCACTATGGTGGTCCTGGGCTCAAGATACAGGTTCAGTCCTTCTCACTCTGGCAGCAGGGCAGTGGGCAGTATAGTAGCAGTTCTTTTTGCAGAAGAGCAGCACAGCTCTCCTTATTCTGACTCTTCCACAGATCCAGATGTGTACTGAAAAATGGGCCTGAGGGTACTATTTTTTATACCTGGGGTATTCTTAGACGAAGGAGAGGTTTCTAGAGATTCCCCTTGAAGTGCTTGGAATTTCCTGCTTCTTCTGCTCAGACTCCAGCCTGGCTGCAGGCACAATCAGCTTACTGTGAAGTCATTTGTATGATGGTAGGGCACAACCTATTGACTTGTAAGTGAGGCTGTGTCCAGCTCTGCCCCCCCCCCCCATTCTGCCAGTAATGGATCATCCAGGCACACCTAATGCCTCTATTGTATGACTGTTTGGAAGAAATATACAAAGTTCAAATGCCAACTACACCCAGTTATGTGACCCAGGAACAGATTGCAGGCACCAAATATGTAGGTCATGTGAATGTTTCTAAAAGTGGCGTTTTAAAGATTGTGATTTAAAATCCAACTTTAAGATTAAAAAGGATTTTAATTTACAATTTCTTAGACACCAAATATGAATTTTCTACTTGCTCCCAATCAAACGTTAACACGTATTTAATGTTATAAGGCAACCCAATGTTATCCTACAGGATGGGTAGGCCTCACAGTAGTGAAAAACTAATTTGGGAGTTTTTCACTACCAGGACATGTAAAGCCTATAAGACAGTACATATCCAACTTTTTTATTACAATGCACTCTGCCCTTTAGGCTGCCTAGGGCCTACCTTAGGGGTGACTTATATGTAATAAAAAGGAGGTTTATGTTTGGTGGGCTGGTTACATCGCCAAGTTGGATTGGCAGCTTAAAACTGCATACAGGCTGCAATGGTAGACCTGGGACATATTTTAGGGAGCTACTTAAGTGGGAATTGCAATAAGGGCTGTAGGCCCATTAGTAGAATTCAACTTACAGGCACTGGGTATATGATATATCACTTTACTATTGGCTTAGAAGTAAATTAAATATGCCAATTAGGTCTAAACCAATGTTGCCATGTTTTAGGGAGTGAGCACAAACACTGGTTAGCAGTGGTAAACTGCACAGAGTCCTAAGACCAGCAAAACCAAATTCTGAAAAACAGGAGGGTGAATGCAAAAAGCTCGGGGGAAGACCGCCTTAAGGCTGGCAAGTCTAACAGTAAGAAAGTGAAAACACAACACAAAAAACCCACAACAATTTAGAAAAATAAAGTAAAATGAAATACATTATTCAACACCATAACAACCAAAATAATTAGAAGAACCAGAAATATGCAATTGTTAAAGATTTACAGTAAGCATGGTGCCTAAAAGCACAAAGCACAACTCATGGTTATCTTGTCGTGCAAGACAGGGCGAAAGTCAAAAGTTCAGGCCGACAGTGATAGAGCACAGGCGGGTTAGTCACGCTGAAAAAGTTACCTTCTAAAGTCCAGTGCAAAGAGTTTTGTTCACCGTGGTGGTGGCCACAGCAAGCAGGGAGGACATCACAGAGGTTTGTCCATGTAGCGCGAAGAGCAGGTGTTGCAGATAGTCGTAGTTGTGTCATGAAGATCCTGTCGGGCGTATTGGACGGTCATGTGAGAAGTTGGCCTGATATGTAGTGCTCACTATTCTAGTGATCACTGTGTATCATTCCAAACGACCCTTATTGATGATTGGTTGTAAGTCAACCTTTAGACCAGCTATCCTAGTAGCATTGACAAGAGCAGTCTTTAGGCTAAACTCTAGAGGGCGTATTAAGCCAGCTGTTATACCATCACATATACCCCTTGATCACCAAGTGAAAGGACACCACACAAGTTGTTATGAAAATAAAAGTATATTTATTTAGAACACAACAGCCCTGGACTCTTTATGAGGACAGGGCGCTAAGCACAATACAAAGCTCTTAAAGGAATTCTGAAAGTCGCACAATTTACACAAATGCCCGAGGGGCACGAAAAACCATATACTCTAAAAGTGGAATGCGAAATTACTAGCAGGTAAGTACTACTCTAATAGGCTTTAGGATCGCTAGGACTGGACTACTGAACATTCAGATTACTAGCAGGAGGCCTAGGGAGATCAGGTGCAGAGTGTGCACTCTCACGCTAGATGCGGTACAAAGTCTATGGATGCTAGATTTCGTAAAGTTAGTGTTATCGGACGAATCCGACTAGGTAGAGCTGAAACGAAAAAGGATCTGGACCTTTGGATAGTTAAGCTATGCTGGAGCACCGAAATGCTCAGGTTACCTAGCCCAGGGGCTGCGGATGCATAGGTCTGGAAAGACGTCGGGAATCCTCGTTGCAGTCTATGGAGCCTGAAAGAAGAAGTTGCTGGCAGGCGACCAGTGATGAAGTTCGAAGTGATCCAAGCCTGGATCGAAGATGGAAGACACCTGTAAGCAGGGGGGACCAAGTTCTGAATCACTAGCCAGTGATTAGGTGGGCACCAGGATGGCACCGGACGAAGTCACCTCGACCAGGTGAGTGGGCGACGCTGGGCTCTGCAGTCTCACGGACCAGGAGGCGTTGTCGGCGACCAGGATGGAGGTGCGAGCTGTCCCACGATGGTATCTGCTGTCGACGTCGCTGGACCCAGGGTTGGGGCAACAAGTCTTGGCAAATGCAAGCCCACGCGGTGGACGTAAAATGGCGTCTGGAGTGGACCAGGAGGGTCCGGGGTGCTCCTCTGTTGGAGGGGAGCAAGGGCCAGTCTGGGGCAACCAGACCAGCGGTGTTGTCGCCGTGGTGCGTCGTCAAGAGGGCCACAAGCCAGCAGGCAAGTAGCCGGACAATGCGGTGAGCAGCAAAGAGCAGAAGGGCCCCACGCAGATCTCGTGGATGCTGGGGGGCTGGACTTCGGTGCTGGAGCTGCTCAGGGCTAGGGCTTCTCACACCCCAAAGCACTCACTCGAGGATCCCTCGGCGGTCGTGCTGGATAAGCGTTGTGCAGTTCTGAAGATGGCCGGTCCCTCAAGGTCTCGTCACACCCACGGATCTCAGCTGAGCTGACTATGTAGGTAGAGGTCAGAGGTGCCAGGGAAGCCGGGTCTCGTCGTGCTGGTCGGTCGGATTCCTGAGAAAGGACGTGCAGCAAACCGCAGTGTTCTTAGTTGGTGCCCGCAGATGCAGGGTGACTACACCTTAGTCACAAGGGAGAAATCTTAGGAAGAAGTCTTGAGTTCCTTTCGTAGAAAGTAGTTTCAGGATTCAAAGATGATCTAATTTGGAAGGGTCCCCGCTCCCACCTTTATACTAAAGAAAGGGGCTGGTACGGGACTAGGTCCTGCCCATGGGTGGGACCAGGAAGGGGGGTGGTTACACCCCTCTCCCATGCCGGACTTTCCCCAGCTCAGGGGTTGGTGTGCCCCTGGAACTGGTTCAAACTGGCAGATGCACAGTGAGCACCGGGGTGCCACTTGCAGTCACCTTCCTATTCAGCCCTGCCTACCTAGGATACACAAAACCCTGTCTGGGTCGGTGCTAGCACCGCCCCGACAGGAAACCCTTTGTCCAAGCTCCCCTCGCTGGAAGGACTCCCAGCTACAGGGGGTCAGACTTGTGTCTGTGGTGGCAGCATCCATTTTGTGATGCTGAGGCTCGAGTTAACTTTAACCGGGGTTCACAGTTACATACATGTCGTGTCCCTCTAGAAGGGTGGAATGCCAACCTGTCGCCAGAATTGGCGAGGGGTTAGTATTCCAATTCGTATGACACCTTACTCGACATGTTTTGATAAAGCGATACCAAAGATAGCAAATAACCGCAAGGATTATAATGCACTTAAGAGTATATGGTACGCGTTATCATAGAACAGCTATTAGGACTTGGTTCCGCAAGCTGCAGATGGGCTTAGCTCATGCCAGAGCACCATCTCACATAATTCCAAGCACTCTGCCTTCAGGATTGTTAAGGCCTGCCATAGGAGTGACTGATAGGAATACATGTGTCTATTTTAGGGTTAGATATAGGTATACTATATCTACAGCAAAGGGTGAGTACACCACTTTGCCCCAGCTGTCGTGCAGCCAGTTGTGTCAGATTTAGATGGCCAGCCAGGGGTGGCATAATACATGCTGCAGCCCCTGGTAGGCCCTGGGTACACCTATGCCCTGAGTTATAGGGTCTGATAAGGTGGCCCAGTACCAATTAGATATGTACCTAAGGTACATGGAATCCATTTTACAGAGAGAGCAGGAGGCCTGGGGCCCTGAATAGCAGGGTCCCAGGTCAACTAAGTCGAAAAACCAGCAAAACACCAGGCAAAAAGTTGGGGGTAACCATAGTCAGGTATCCACCCTCCTACACAACCCCCCCCCCCCAAATGAAAGGAGATAAGGCTATCCTTGGCCAGGTAAGCCTATATTGCCTGAGTGGCCATCTTAGGTGGTACATGCACTGGCATGGTTACCCCCTGTATCATGGTCCACTAAGCAATCCCTCACCCTAAGGGTATCTGAGGGTCTCCACCATCAGCGCTGCGAGGCCTCCGGGCAGTTATGCGCTATATAAATGGAATATTTCATTTCATTTCATTTCATTTCACCATAGGGAATCACTACCTGTGGTGTGTTTTGGCAAAGTAAAAGGCTGGTGCTGGGATGGAGTACTGAAGTGAGGCTCCACTAATGTTGGGCTCATCTTCCTCCAATCACTATCCACCATATGTGCCTTTCTTTCCATGACTGAGTTGCTGTGAGCTCTCAGGGTCAACCTCTGGCTACCTAAAGCTGGAGGCTGAGTCCCTCTGTTTGGCTTACTGGAGGGACAGGTCAGGTTTGGGGTTTTTAGGCCCCAGGTTTGGCTGTGCCCAACAGTGTCCAGCTGTGGGAGGTCCCTAACTAAGTTTAAGGGGGATCCCCAGGAGTCTGTTTTATTTTCACTGGGCTAGGATTACTAGTTTCAGTGCCCTTAATCTGCTGATTGGGGAGTTCTTTTGGACAGGGGGCCCTTTGGGGTCCACCACTGACCTCCCTGACCTCTACAGCCCTGGGCTTACTGAGGCAGGGTAGAGAGGGGCAGGTTACCTGCTCCAGACTGGGTCCCACCTTGGAAGGGTCCACTGACATCAGGGGTTCTGCCAGGCTAGGCCTGACTACCTCTGGGGCAGTTTCTTCACAAGGGGTCAGATCAGTTCCCTGAGGAGGCTGATCCTTTTCTGAAGTCTGGTGGGAGGGAGATTTCTCTTCCTCCTCAATGCTCTCTGTCTGAGTGGAGTGATCCATAGTTTCAGGCTTCACCACACTGCTATCTGTCTGAGTTTGAGCTGTGGCCATCACAACTCCACCAACCTTTTCAGGAAGGGACTCAGTTTGGGTATGGGCTGTGACCATCACAGCCTTGCCAACCTGTTCAGGAAAGGCATCTTTCTGGGATAGGGCTGTGACAGGCACAGCCCTCCTGACCTGCTCAGGGAGGACATCTTGGACTGGGGCTGTGGCTATCACTGCCCCACTAACCTTACCATGGAGGTTTACCATTTTCAAATGGGTTTCTTGCTCTACCTCAGCCCAGGCTGAGATCTCTAAATCATTCCCCAGTAGGCAATCTACAGGCAAGTTTGGTGACACTGCCACTCTCTTGTGGCCAGTGACACCTCCCCAGCTGAGATTTACCACTGCTATGGGATGATCTCTCTTCACTCCATCAATGTTCACCACCTGGTATGTGGCACCAGGTATAAGTTGCCTTGAGGGGACTAGGCTCTCAGTCACCATGGTGATGCTAGCCCCTGTGTCTCTGTAGGCCTCAACTTTTGAACCATTGATGAGGGGCTCCTGTCTGTACCTGCCCAAAGTGTTGCGACAGGCTGTGAAGTTGGCAAACCCCATGCCAGTCTCACAGACAAGAGTATCTAAGTCAGGGGACCTGGTTAGGCCAGAGTCCCCAGGAACTCCCAAGGTAAATGCACCCAGATTCTTGGGGGCACTCCCACCACCTGGGGGATTACTACTAGTAGTAACAGGAGGCTGGGAAGTTTTATTTGGGGGTATGTTCTCCTTATTGTTGTTGGCCTTTGGGCAACTGCTGTCAGTTTTGTAATGGCCTACCTGTTTGCAGGTATGACAATAAGGTTTCTTTTGGGTTTTGGGAGAAGTCTGGGACCCACCCTTTTCAGAGGAGTTTTGGGGCCCTGATGTGGTTTGATCAGAAGATTTATTCCCACCCTTCTCTTAAGGCTTGGTTGATTCCTTCTTTTGGTCACCACCCTGTTTTTTGGCCTAATCCTGGTTCTGACCCATTTGTCTGCCCTCTTACCCAATTCTTGTGGAGAGGTCAGATCAGAGTCTACCAGGTACTGGTGTAATAACTGGTTCTGACAATTACTTAAGACTTGCTCTCTCATAATTAGATTGTACAATCCTTTGAAATCAGTAACCTTACTACCCAGTAGCCAGCCTTCAAAAGCCTTAGTGGCACAATCAACAAAGTCAGACCAATCCTGAGACTGAGTTTTCTGGGTATCCCTGAACAGCAACCTGTACTGCTCAGTGGTTAGGCCAAACCCATCTACCAGTGTATATTTCAGGACTTGGTAATTGTTAGCATCCTCAGCTCTAGTAGTGAGGAGCTTATCTCTACCTTTGCCTTCAAAGGAGAGCCACAAGACAGCTGCCCCCTGACTCTGGGGGACGCACTGGACAGTGCAGGCCCTCTCCAAAGCAGTTATCCAATTGTGGATATCATCCCCTTGTTTAAAGGGGGGCACTATCTTACTCAGGTGTCTAGTGTCTAAACTCCTGTCCTTTTCTCTAGGTAAAATGCTGCCACCAGTGGGGTCTACCCCACTCAATTTCTGCTCTCTAGCAAAGGCAAGCCTCTCTTTGGCCAGGGCAAGTTCTTCCCTTTCAATCCTCAGATTGACTTCCCTCATCTTTGCTTCATGCTCTCTTCTCTGAGGGGATGTCATCCCTCTGTGAGAAGAGGTCTGAGAGCCATTGGTTCGAATGGATCTGTTAGAGCCTCTGGATAGAGACCTAACTAGTCCATTCCCAATGTTAAGTCTGCCTGAGAGTGGCCCTGGGGGTCCCCCAAATCCATTCTCATGCCTACTTAAGTTGGTCCTGGGGAGTCTACTGACTTCTACCTGACCCTTGTCTGCCTCCTCCTCTGATACTTCCTGATCCTCCTCCTCACCTTCACTCACTGTTCCATTGTTTTGGAGGTCAGGGTCCCCAAGGGTTCCCTCTAAGGGGGGCATGTTCCCATTTGGATGAGAAGGATCTGTGTTGGCAGTCCTCCTGGCATCATAAGTCTCTAAGAGACCAATCAGAAAGGGAATTGTAGGGTTAGAACCCTGCTTTAGCTTCCTGGATGTACAGATCTGTCTCATCTCCTGGAAGCTAAGAGCTGCATATCTTGAAGTGACCTGTGGAGGGTCCACTGACACAAGGGGGGTCTCTGAGTTCCCTCCTTTGTCCGACATGCTTTTCTAGTGAGGTGTAAGTGGTGCACTTACCTACACTATTTGTTTGCCTACTGATCCCTTGCTAAGAGTTGTAGTCAGGGTGTGCTAGGCCCTGTTGACTACAACAGCTGGTTCAGTAGAACTCAGAGTATTCTAAGCTAAGTTATATGTACCTGGGTACTTATGTGATCTTTCACAATGATATTCTTAGGATACGTGTGGTAAAACAACAGCAAGCTCAAATCCCAACCGCTGCTCACCAATGTGAGAAGTTGGCCTGATATGTAGTGCTCACTATTCTAGTGATCACTGTGTATCATTCCAAACGACCCTTATTGATGATTGGTTGTAAGTCAACCTTTAGACCAGCTATCCTAGTAGCATGGACAAGAGCAGTCTTTAGGCTAAACTCTAGAGGGCGTGTTAAGCCAGCTGTTATACCATCCCATATACCCCTTGAACACCAAGTGAAAGGACACCACACAAGTTGTTATGAAATTAAAAGTATATTTATTTAGAACACAACAGCCCTGGACTCTTTATGAGGGCAGGGCGCTAAGCACAATACAAAGCTCTTAAAGAAATTTTGAAAGTCGCACAATTTACACAAATGCCCGAGGGGCACGAAAAACCATATGCTCTAAAAGTGGAATGCGAAATTACTAGCAGGTAAGTACTACTCTAATAGGCTTTAGGATCGCTAGGACTGGACTACTGAACCTTCAGATTACTAGCAGGAGGCCTAGGGAGATCGGGTGCAGAGTGTGCACTCTCACGCGGGATGCGGGACAAAGTCTATGGATGCTAGATTTCGTAAAGTTAGTGTTATCGGACGAATCCGACTAGGTAGAGCTGAAACGAAAAAGGATCTGGACCTTTGGATAGTTAAGCTATGCTGGAGCACCGAAATGCTCAGGTTACCTAGCCCAGGGGCTGCGGATGCATAGGTCTGGAAAGACGTCGGGAATCCTCGTTGCAGTCTATGGAGCCTGAAAGAAGAAGTTGCTGGCAGGCGACCAGTGATGAAGTTCGAAGTGATCCAAGCCTGGATCGAAGATGGAAGACACCTGTAAGCAGAGGGGACCAAGTTCTGAATCACTAGCCAGTGATTAGGTGGGCACCAGGATGGCACCGGACGAAGTCACCTCGACCAGGTGAGTGGGCGACTCTGGGCTCTGCAGTCTCACGGACCAGGAGGCGTTGTCGGCGACCAGGATGGAGGTGCGAGCTGTCCCACGATGGTATCTGCTGTCGACGTCGCTGGACCCAGGGTTGGGGCAACAAGTCTTGGCAAATTCAAGCCCACAGGTGGACTTAAAATGGCGTCTGGAGTGGACCAGGAGGGTCCGGGGTGCTCCTCTGTTGGAGGGGAGCAAGGGCCAATCTGGGGCAACCAGACCAGCGGTGTTGTCGTCGTGGTGCGTCGTCAAGAGGGCCACAAGCCAGCAGGCAAGTAGCCGGACAACGCGGTGAGCAGCAAAGAGCAGAAGGGCCCCACGCAGATCTCGTGGATGCTGGGGGGCTGGACTTCGGTGCTGGAGCTGCTCAGGGCTAGGGCTTCTCACACCCCAAAGCACTCACTCGAGGATCCCTCGGCGGTCGTGCTGGATAAGCGTCGTGCAGTTCTGAAGATGGCCGGTCCCTTGAGGTCTCGTCACACCCACGGATCTCAGCTGAGCTGACGATGTAGGTAGAGGTCAGAGGTGCCAGGGAAGCCGGGTCTCGTCGTGCTGGTCGGTCGGATTCCTGAGGAAGGACGTGCAGCAAACCGCAGTGTTCTTAGTTGGTGCCCGCAGATGCAGGGTGACTACTCCTTAGTCACAAGGGAGAAATCTTAGGAAGACGTCTTGAGTTCCTTTCGTAGAAAGTAGTTTCAGGATTCAAAGATGATCTAATTTGGAAGGGTCCCCGCTCCCACCTTTATACTAAAGAAAGGGGCTGGTACGGGACTAGGTCCTGCCCATGGGTGGGACCAGGAAGGGGGGTGGTTACACCCCTCTCCCATGCCGGACTTTCCCCAGCTCAGGGGCTGGTGTGCCCCTGGAACTGGTTCAAACTGGCAGATGCACAGTGAGCACCGGGGTGCCACTTGCAGTCACCTTCCTATTCAGCCCTGCCTACCTAGGATACACAAAACCCTGTCTGGGTCGGTGCTAGCACCGCCCCCGACAGGAAACCCTCTGTCCAAGCTCCCCTCGCTGGAAGGACTCCCAGCTGCAGGGGGTCAGACTTGTGTCTGTGGTGGCAGCATCCATTTTGTGATGCTGAGGCTCGAGTTAACTTTAACCGGGGTTCACAGTTACATACATGTCGTGTCCCTCTAGAAGGGTGGCATGCTAACCCCGTCACCAGAATTGGCGAGGGGTTAGTATTCCAATTCGTATGACACCTTACTCGACATGTTTTGATAAAGCGATACCAAAGATAGCAAATAACCGCGAGGATTATAATGCACTTAAGAGTATATGGTACGCGTTATCATAGAACAGCTATTAGGACTTGGTTCCGCAAGCTGCAGACGGGCTCAGCTCATGCCAGAGCACCATCTCACATAATTCCAAGCACTCTGCCTTCAGGATTGTTAAGGCCTGCCATAGGAGTGACTGATAGGAATACATGTGTCTATTTTAGGGTTAGATATAGGTATACTATATCTACAGCAAAGGGTGAGTACACCACTTTGCCCCAGCTGTCGTGCAGCCAGTTGTGTCAGATTTAGATGGCCAGCCAGGGGTGGCATAATACATGCTGCAGCCCCTGGTAGGCCCTGGGTACACCTATGCCCTGAGTTACAGGGTCTGATAAGGTGGCCCAGTACCAATTAGGCAACCCAATGTTATCCTACAGGATGGGTAGGCCTCACAGTAGTGAAAAACTAATTTGGGAGTTTTTCACTACCAGGACATGAAAAGCCTATAAGTACATATCCAACTTTGAGGGGCGTGGCTTAGGCGCCGACCGGGAAGGCCGTGTGAGCCTGCAGCTCCGCGCCAGGTCTCGCTAATAATCCTGTTTTATGCCCCTTGGTGCCCCTGGAGGCACGTCTCTGCTAGTCGGAGTGCTGCTGGGCCGGTGGAGAGAGTTGGAACTCCGGCGGGACTCTGATGACGGCAAGCGGACCGGACCTCGGAGATCAGAGGCACCGGCCGGCTAACAAAGGAAAGATGGCGGCGAGCGGAGCTCGGAGGCATTAGGAGCTGTGTCCCTGCTCGGTGCTGGCTCACCGGAGGCTGCCTCGCGGAACACCCAGAGCGGAGAACGGACGGAGGCTCCGTGCGGGGAAGACCGGCGGGGCTCTTGGCACCCCGCGATACGGGGAGTGCAGCGCCCCTCCCCCTTCCGTCTCCGAGCATCTCGACGAGAGAGCCTGGAGCATAGAGGGCTGCTCCGGTTGTTTGGTGGTGGCCTCCTGCCCTGGGGACTGGCGGGGCTGCACTGCGGGGGCCGGCAGAGGAGAGATCAGCCGCCCGGGGGCACTGAGCGACGAGGAGGTGACGGCCTGAGCGGCGGTCGCAAGAGAGTACCTGGACCTGGGCCCTTCTGGTCCTCTGCCCCCACGTGAGTGACTGGAGCTGGGGAGACCATCCTGGGGGCCCGTCTGGAACCCGCTTGATGCGTGGCCTGAGCGAGCGCGGTGGGTGTGCTGCCTGGGTAGCACAGATGCCTATGGGGAACTGATTGGAGCAGTGGATAAGCTGGGCCCTGGATAACGCCCGATTGCCTTCTCGCTGAGTGCTGGGGGGTTGCCACCCTGGTCGCGCAGAGCGCTGATGGCCCCAGTCGACACCCGGCCATAGCCCAACGCAAAGGAGCTGCGAGCGGAGAGACGCCCATAGGTGCTGCGGGGGAGTGCTGAGGCCGTGATTGCAGCTGATGAGCATTGCATATGTCGTGCTTGGGGGCCAGTGAGGGGCTCCGGGACCAGAGGAGACTGTGCAGTGACTGCGGTGGCCTGGGCTGACCCTCGGCAGCGGCCCGAGTGTTCCGCGTGTTGCGCCTAAGATGGCCGCTCTGGGCGAAGCCCCGACTGCACGACAAGGGCGCGACGACGCACTCGCTCTAGCACAGGGAGACGGCAACCCTCCCCAGCAGGAAGCCTCACTGCAAGAACAAAGGCTGAACCAGCGCCTTGATGCCATCCTGGAGGCTATCACTGCGACTAAGGACTCGCTACGCCAGGACATTGCGCAGGTAGCTACAGGATTGGGACTACTGAGGGCAGACCACGCCAAGCTCTCGGAAAGAGTGAAGACGAATGAACAACTGCTCCAGGAACTGAAACCGGCGGTGGTGACTGCGGAACATAAATTGACGAATGTTCTTGACCGGCTGGCGATTCTGGAACGGCGTGCGGAGGATGCGGCAAGTCGCAACCGGAGAAATAACGTGAGGGTGGTGGGCCTTCCAGAAAAAGTTGAGAAAGGGGACGCTGTGTCATACATGGAGACCTGGTTCAAGTCAGTGGTGGCGCCAGAGGGGCTGTCTCCCTTCTTCTCTCTGGAAAGAGCGCACAGGGTTCCCGCCAGACCGCCCCTGGAGGGCCGACCACCTCGGTCGATGGTGGTCAAATTGCTGCACTATAAGGACCGCGCCCTACTAATACAGAAGGCACGATCCCAGGGCCCCTTCCAGGTGGACAATAGCAGGGTCACGATCTTCCCAGATTACACTCAGGAGGTTCAGAAATGCAGAGCTTCCTTTCTATCAGTTAAAAAGGAACTACGTGAGGAGGGGATCCAATATTCTTTGCTCTTTCCTGCGAAACTGAGAGTGATCATTGATGATAGGACCCACTTCTTCCAGACCCCTGAAGAGGCGTGGTCGTGACTGGAACTGTATCGTGCAGGGACAGATCGTGCACACAAGAGCGGGAGGGAGCGGCCTCAACCGGTACGGATTAGAAAATCCAAGCGTATCCGCTCTCGGAACAAGCTGAAACAGACTGAGCGAGAAAAGCAAATGGCGGCGGACAGGATGGGAGCGCTGGCTGCGACGGCGAACATCACAAGATCGCAACAGGAGAAGACGTCTGGAGGGTCGGAGTCGGAGGAGGAGGGGGAGAAATCCGGGGGAGACGACTCAGAAGCGGGGAGTGCGGGGGGCCCGGTGGTCACACCGCAAACCTCAGATGGTATGCTCAATGAGTGAGGCTGGGGAACGCTGGATAATCCTGTGGTATTAGCTGGTGTGGACTCTCCGGACATTTCTCGGACTACCAGGTATGGGGCTGCACGAACAGTGTGGGGCCATGGGCGTAGGGTTGGGGCTCCGCCTACCCCTGGTCGGCACTCCATTGACCTCTCGAGGCCCTTAAGGCCTTCTGTGGCGGCAGCCACAGGCTAGTACAATGTGTGGGGTGTTAATGGTTTGGAACGGGGCTGAAGCTGGGTTATTAGGTCCTGTCCTGGGGAGTGGGGTCTGGGGGGTTGTTGGGGATGTTTTGAAGGGGTTGTACAACTGCTGCAGTGCGGGGAAGAACTGTTGCCTGAGACTTTGGTTTAGAACGGTACATCATGGGGACATTACCTAATTTGAAATGTATCACATGGAATGTTCGAGGGCTGCGTACAATGGTGAAACGTCATAAGGTGCATGCTTACTTAGTGCGGCGGGGTGTTCAGCTAGCAGTGCTACAGGAAACCCATTTATCCAAGAAAGAATGTGGGGCATTGCAGAAGAGGTGGCGTGGACAGGTTTTTGGCACAACATATTCAGCGTTCGCTAGAGGGGTGCTGATATGGATAAGAGCAGGCACGCCGTTCCAAATGACGAGTCAGCGGATTGATCCTGAGGGCAGATATGTAGTGGTTGAGGGGCGACTTAGTGGCAGAGAAGTGGTCCTGTGCAATATTTATGCCCCCAACTCTGATCAGGCCCATTTCTTTGAGAGTTTGTCAAGCTCGCTGGCCTACTTCTTGGCGGGCCCTCACTTGCTAGCAGAAGACTTTAATTCAATAACTGATGTGCAGCTGGATAGGTCGCATCCCCCGTTGGTCGATTCCCCGGTGCGCAGGCTAGCGACCCACAGGAAGGAGTGGCAGGAGAGGTGGGGATTGAAAGATGTGTGGAGGGAACAGCATCCTGAGATTAGGGATTACTCCTACTTTTCTGCACTTCATGACTTGCATGTTAGGCTGGATTCTGTGCTGTGCAGCGGTCCCCTAGCAGCGGTTGTAACTCAGTCTGAATATTTGGCCAGGACCATATCGGATCATAACCCTTTACTGATATCAATGCAGTGGCAGCAGGCGAGATCAGCGGTTCCGTCGTGGCGGCTGCGGCCTGATACACTGGGAGATCAGGTGTTTAGCGACATGGTTCGACAGGGCATAGACTGTTATTTTAAGGAGAATGGAGGCTCGGCCTCGACCAGAACGGTGGAATGGGATGCAATGAAGGTGGTGGTGAGAGGGGTATGTATGGGCAGATTTTCGACTGAGAGGAAAACAGTTTTGAACGATCTTGCAAAAGCGGAGGAGGTGTTGAGAGAGCTGGAACAACGTAGGCCTGAGCGGCCGGACTTGCAGGAACAAATGCTGCGGGCGAAAGAAGCAGTGGCGACTGAGACGGAGCGGCTGCGGTGCTATGATTATAAGGCGTATGCTACTAAGGTGCATGAGGAGCGTGATAAGATGGGTACGCTCTTGGCCAAACTAGCTGATCCAGAGCCTAGGGGGTGCCCAGTCATGAGTATACGAAAGGAAGACGGGGAGGTGGTCTATTCCCAATCAGCGGTACTGGCACGATTTCGATCCTATTACACGGGCCTCTATGAAAGCCATCTAGAGGCGGAGGTCTTGGAGATAGACGAATACCTGGATCCGATCCCGTTACCGGTGTTGGATAGTGAAGAGGCAAAAGACCTGGGGGGTCCCATAACACTGACGGAGATAAGAGGGGCGATAAAACATATGGCACGAAATAAAACTCCGAGGGTAGATAGGCTGCCAGTGGAATTTTATGCCAAATTCGAAGATCTATTAGCACCTCGATTGGTGGTGGTGTACTCGGAAGCGAAGAGGATGGGGTGCTTGCCTGAATCTATGAGGGAGGCACTGGTGGTACCGCTGCTGAAGCCGGGCAGAGACGCATTGGACGTGACCTCATATCGCCCATTGTCCATGTTGACGGTGGACTACAAGATATTGAGTCGCATCCTAGCCGCCAGGTTGCTGCCGCACATGACCACGTTGGTGCATAGGGACCAGGCGGGATTTATACCGACTAGGAACACCTCGATGAACATACGTCGTTTGATCCGCATCATGGATGGTGTTGGGGCGTCGGAGCTTGACCCTGTGGTATTGGCGGTCGACATCGAAAAGGCTTTTGATAGTCTCGAGTGGGAATATCTGGATGGGGTATTGCTGAAGTTTGGGGTAGGTGACGGTTTTAGGCGATGGACGAGGGTGCTTTATTCATCAGCGACGGCGCGGGTGCGGCTGGGGCCTATTGTCTCGTCGGCTTACCCAGTGTGTAGGGGGACGAGGCAGGGATGCTCGTTATCCCCTCTGTTGTTCGCTTTAGCGGTGGAGCCATTGGCAGCGCAGGCGAGATCGGGCACTGCATACAATGGGATAGCGCAGGGACTGGAGTCACACTACATATCGTTGTATGCCGATGATTTGTTATTATATCTGGCGGACCCGGTGCAGTCGCTGGAAGGAGCAGTGGATATGCTGAGTAGGTTTGGCCAACTATCGGGCCTCAGGGTAAACTGGAACAAGACCTGTGTATTCCCTTTGTGGAAAGGGATGCCCAGTCTGCCGCTGACGAGAGAGGTGGAGTGGGAGCCCTCCTGTTTCACCTACCTGGGGGTACGCATTTATCATACGGCCGAGGACCTCTTGGAAGGGAACGTGGAGCGGTGTATTCGTGGGCTGAAAGGCTGCATGGATTTTTGGGCCTCCCTTCCGTTGTCGGTACTGGGACGTGTGGCGTTGCTGAAGATGGTAGCCCTCCCACGGCTGCTCTACTATTTCAGGACACTACCGGTATGGATCCCGCAGCGGGTTTTTAAAGATCTGAGGACACTGGTGATTAGCTTCCTATGGGGGCATGGGCGGCGCAGAGTTGCATTGGACACCCTGACTCGACCTAAGTCTGAGGGGGGTATGGCAGTTCCGGACTTTGAATTATACTATCTGGCGGGCCCAACTCCAGATATTGACGCAAAATGTAGCCAGAGAATTCAGGGGCCCCGAGCATGACCGGGGGCTAGGCATCCAGAGGTGTGTCTTGTCCTACATAATAATGCAGCAGAAACTAGACATGAGAGAGCTTACTATAGAAGAAAGAACGCTTAAACTATGCTGGCGTAAGAGTTTAAGGAGGACAAAGGGGGACCGCCCGTATGCGCCGGAGATACCGCTAGGGATGCTGACGGCGCTACCTCATGGAGGCGATTGGTCCCAATTGTTAACGTGGGAGGAGCTGGGCCTGCAGGTAGTGGGGGGTCTGTATGTGGAGGGAACACTGGCCCCCTATCGGACGCTTCAGGAACAATTTGATCTACCGGACGGGACTTTCCTGCTGCATGCTGCGGTGG